>NC_041034.1:1629682-1644682 GCF_900634625.1 Parambassis ranga | reverse complement strand
TGATAGGTTTTTAGCGTTGATTTTATTTGATCGAAGAAGAGGGGACAGTATCATATGTGGCGGTTGGTGCTGGAGTGTCTGTGTTCCTGCTGACCCACAGAGGGCGGCGCTCAGTCACCAGGTAGATTCAGAGCACCTGTCTTGTTGTGTCGTGCCATCTTGGTGTGTGTGCAGGCAAGTCTGAGAAAATCACATCATCATAAGTGGAGTCATTGGTTGGATTCCAAGGTTAGCGAGGAACCTTCAGCCTTTGGACGTAGCATCCTGAGGAATCCTTGACTCGCCGCTAACGCTACGAACAGTCAAGAAGTCTTCCTATGTGAGATCAGCAGATCCCTGTGAACACACTATTTATTCCCATATTCAGAGACGCATCAGCCCTGGTCCCAGCAGCAGTCGGGCTGCCATTGATCGCCACTGTTCTATTCATTATTCCGTGTGCTCCCACCAGATGCAGCGTCTCTCCACTCCGCTCCGCTATAAATACCTGCTGAGAGTATTTTGGTGCTCAACCAGAACAATTTCCCCTGAGCAGGCAGGAGGTCAGACACCATAATCTGGTCATTTTTCAAACTAAAATGCCGCATGCAGGCATGAGGACATTACTGCAATGACTCTACTGACAGAGAAAGGACAGAGATAAACCACCAGATCACAGGGCGACCGTGTCTGATCTTCAAGGTGAGCTCTTTACTGCACAAGTCCTGGTGGGACCTGGAGGCGGTCCTGCTGGGACCTGGGGGGGCCCACATACACTCTCCATCCATCTATCCATCCATTTTCTACCGCTTATCCGGGGCCGGGTCGCGGGGGCAGCAGTCTAAGCAGGGACGCCCAGACTTCCCTCTCACCGGACACTTCTTCCAGGGGAATCCGGAGGCGTTCCCAGGCCACCTGGGTCTTCCCCGGGGGTCTCCTGGAGGGGGTGGGGGTGGGGGTGGTCTAGGGGAAATCGGAGGCTTACTTCCCTTCCGCTAATTACCCAGCAACAGTCCCCGCTAATTGTCAGGGCCTCACATGCATTTGATGTCTTTAAATACCCGGCAGCTGGAAGCCACACAGAGAGAGAAATGGCGAGAAGACGGCAGGAAAGGGCAGAACGAAGTAGGTCAGTGGATCCGCTTTGAAGTTCAATACAATCCGTAACCTGCAGAATAAACCCGGGTGTGTAGGAGTCCGCTCTGCCTCCAACATGAAATATGGAATAACACACTCCTACCTGTAACATTCAAACAAACACACACAGCGTGAACACTGCGGTCTAATGCAACCTGCTGCAAAGACCCTGCAACACCTAATCAAACAGGTATCGATCCCCGCTGTGATGTGGGCTGTGATGTCATGAGGCAGGACCCTGAGGGGGTCCTCAGGGCTCTCCTTCAGTCAGACCTCCAACTTTCAGTCAGCAGTGGCCTGAAGCTGCGTGGGTTTATATCAAGCGTTGGCGTGTTAGCAGCTGTGGCGTGGAGGAGTGGGTGCTTGGCAGCTTTATAGAGTTGTTTCCTGTTTTATTTTGAAAGCACCTCCCTACATGTGTTTTCCTGTTCTTTCCTGCTTTGTGGTTAGTTTAACAAGCTGCTCTGTGCTTTCTTTTTTTAACAGTGGTAAATGTGTTCAGTTGTTCTCCTTTGATTCCAATTTTGATGCAATAAAGACTCCTGTGTCCCCCTTATGTCACAGTTCAGGTGTTTGTACCACGGTGAGATTAAGAGGCAGCTGGTCACTGTCACAGGTGTGTGTTCGCTGCTTAACCTGTGTCTGTTCCAACCAGCTTGTACAGGCAGAGAATGAATTTTCAAAATAAAAGCGGACCCTGTGACACTTTAAAAATGCTGTTAAAGTGGAATTCACATGGACTCGCTGTACTTATAGTACTGTACAAACACTTGTGTGTTACACTTGTCAGACAAAGTCTCGCTCCAGAAGGGATTATAATGCTGCTGATTCTTTCAGTCTTAATCATGTGCAGTGTCTGGAGTCCACACAGTTTTACATGAGCTCCATGGTCCATGATCCGGCAGTGTTCAGAGGCGCTCTGAATACTTGTGGGGGACCTGAAGTCGCGCTGAGGCTGAAACAAAAAACAAAGGTATACCTGGCTGTGTCACTATGGCAACTGATGCTGCAAACTGAAGCTGGTCAGGAGCAGGTTCTGTTCAGAGTTTGAATCGGCCATAAAAGCTGCTGCTTTCTTAATGACCGCCTGCTTGTCATCACTATTCACAGCCAATCAGCTGGACCTGCAGGAGCCTGACCCGTGTTCAGGGACCACAGTGGCCCCACAGCAGAGGGGGGGACATGTTTTACATGAGACCTTCTGCAGACTGACTATGAGGCTGATAGAAGGTGAATTGTCTTATTGTCACGTGTGCGTCCTCTGATGTGTCCCTAAATAAAATGGCGGCTCTCCTGTCTTCTCCATGAACAGCTTTATCTCCTGCTGCCACTGAGCGATGCTGACAGGCCGCATTAGCAGCGTGGAACTGATTCCACTTAAGAGCCGGAGTCCTTTGAGGCTCTGATTTGTCTTGTAGAGAACAGTCAACACAAAGGTCCATCAGTGACGGAGGGACAGACAGACGGGCGAGAGCTCAGGGGAGCTGCCGGCCTTCTGATTACATAAGTCGAGCAAATAGATTCAATAATGAGTCACACACAGAGGAGTCTGAGGGCCGAGAGGAGCGAGGCTCCTCAGGGGCCACGCGGCAGTAACACGTACGGCGCTTACTTCCTGTCTAGGTTAGAGGCCCATTCCAGCTGAATGTAAACGACATGAAAAGATTGTATGGGCACTTTCAGATTAGCGGCGATCCCTGATTTGCATAATCAATATGGTGGTTGGTGAGGTAACCATGGGAACAGTGCTGTCATCAAGCTTCAGAAGACTCGGCTCGTTTAGATCACAGGAAGTGGATCATTCTTAGTGACATATGGCATGTAAAGTACCAGATAATATGCAAAAGATGTCATGCTATATTAGCTTAGCAAGCTATCTGGCTAGCTGCTAAGACACTCTGGCATTCTCTCAAGACTTTACATTCCAAAACTCCCACAATTCCACTGGGTCCTGTCAGCGGTCAGTCAGTCCTGGCTGTTTGAAGGCGGCTGTTCATGAAGACTTTTCTGGTTTGTTAATGGTTTTTAGTAAAAGGTGTTTATTACTGATGTGCTTGATGAACATTGACACACAGTTTCCTAATAGTTTGTTTGGAGTTTGCAAAAGTATCTCCTCACAGAGATGGTAACAACTAGCTTTGAAAGCTATCTGGACTCTGTCGGGCCTCTTTCAGGGAGCCTCCAGCTTGTGCGTTACTTTATGAGGTCCAGTGATGTGTCAGCCGCGAACGTTTCGTTTAATATGAACTAACGTTTTTATGACTCAGGAGTAATGAGTCATGTCAGCGAGTGATTCGTTCTCTCGCCACATGGCAGGCAGTCGCATAAGCTCAGTCAGCAGGACAGGAAGGCAATGATTGGTTCACGACTCGTTCGGCCTCGGGTCCTGTTCAGAGAACTCTTCCTGTTCCATCTGCTGACATGCTAACTGCCAGTTGAAGATCCTCATCAGCTTGTGTTTCCTCCTCAGCGATCTGTGATGACCTGATTGCTGACTGCTGAAGTGTCTGTCCAGTGCTTGGCCAAGCAACCATTGGCACTTAGCATGATATGGCTAACAAGCACGTTTGGATTAGCGCTAGCTGCCATTGCTAAATAAGATTCTTTATCTTTTACACCTCACCACAACCACCTTCTGATAAGCTGGTTTATTTTGTGACCTCTGAGGTGGACATGCATGTTTATCTGAAAATAAATGAACAAGTTTATGCTCCAAAAACAGCAAGACGGTGGCATTTTGATAAAAGCCTGCTGGCTTCATCTGCATCCAAACAGCTTTGGGATAAACCTGAACTGATGCTAATAATACATCAGCTTTTCTGCTGTGTAATTAGCATCAACAGTGAACCAGGACGAGACAATAACGTCTCACATAAGACTTAAAGTAACTGGTGTTTGTCTCAGCTGTGAATACGCAGGTTGAATTGTGTGCAAAACAGAAAGTTCAGACATCATTAAAGGAAAACCTGCTAACAGAGGTGTGCCTGTGTGAGCGCTGCGTCTGCACGTCTGTGTGTGAGCACCTGCACAGGTATTGATAATTCATGAGTCGTCCTCTCGTTTGGCAGCTGCTGCTTCCTGAGGTAAAGCTAACTTCATCAACATTTCATCAGGATCCCTGCAGAAAAATGTGTTTCTTTGTTTTATGTTTAATGATGTCACAGGAACACGCCGTCGCCGGGCCCCAGCGGAGGGCGGTGCTCACGCTCACCTCGCCTTTAGGATGTTTTCCAGAGTTTACAGCGAATTCAGTAATAATGTTATAAATATATGAAGAAGCTCCAAGTGCTACAAAAGAATCAGAACACAAGACAAAGGAATGAAAAAGTTCAAGAGAAGGAAGAAATGAAAAGTTTCAAGACCATCAGTCGTTTGTGGGGCCCTCAAATGTTGTCCCCGATGTTGTGGGTCTTCGTCCTGGTGGGGAGGAGACGATGAGCTGAGCTCTGTGGGGTTTGTGTGGATCGATCCGGGCAGAGATGGGAAGTCAGTGTGAGGATTGAAGAATTGGTGTGAGGTGTTTGTGTTTACATGCGTTCATCAGGATCCTAGCAGCACTGTTCTGGATCTGCTGGAGTTTCTGGATGGTCTTGCTAGAGACCCAGATTAGAATTGCAATGGTCCAGACTGGGCCAGAGTTGAAAATATTTGCTTGAGGTGTTTAGTTTGACTCACACAGTCTGGAGGATGCAGCAAAGCTTGCTTTGTGTTAGAGGTAAGAAAACCTGGTGATGTCAGGAAGCAGTAAAAACGTGCCTCATGTTACTGTAAACAGCTTCTCCTCACCAGATAACATTCTTCACACCAGATGTGTACACATGTCAAAAACTGTTGATGTGTCGCGGTAAAGTGTTAACATGGAACTTTATGTAGATTTCAAGCCAGCCCTCAAGTGGACACTGGAGGAACTGCAGCTTGCTGGCTTTGTTTTCTTAGCAGTTCTTTTTCCATTTTTAGATCTCGCCTTCATATGTGTCTGCTGGCCTCCATGTTTCTGCCTTCCTGTCCAGGCCAGTAAGCATTTGGGTGATGAGGTCAGGGGTGGTGGTCTTCAGGTCAGGTCTTTTCATGCAGACATCTGAATCCTCACGATCTGCTCAATGAATGGAAGTTTGAACTGTTAGGAACGTTTTCAGGACGTTGTCTGCTCAAATGTGCATCAAAGCTGCAGCATTAAGATTCCACCTTAAAAACAAAAGCTGCATCGTGCCCATTTACTTCTGGTCACATAGTGCAGCTCCTGTTTGTTTGCCTTTTTTCCAGCTCCTGATATCTTTGTTTAGGCCTGAGACATGACGTCTCTCCTTGTGAGTTTAAAGTTACGGTGCTAAATGTGATGTGTCTTTTTGACTCCATGTTACATCTGCTGCCGCTCATTTAATGTTCATTTGGGACCAACAAGGAGGCTCCGGCCTTTCCTGCTTCTCTTACATGTCGACTCTGCACAGCAGTGAAGAACGCCTGAGTCCAGGCCTCTTTCCAGCCTTGAATTACAGCGACGAGCCAGAGAACACACATTGATTTGTTTGTCAAAGGGGTGAATAATTCTGATGAGGTATTGATTGTTGTAAATCAAGACGTAAGTCACCTTGGTTTAGGGGCAGAGGGAGGCCCGGCTGAGAGATTGTATGATGTATGTATGATTATCGAGCCTCAAACAAGGCGCTGAAAAATGAGCACTTTGCTAAGCAGCTGTTAAAGCTCATCATTCAGGCGGGGATTTTATTGACAAGCTCGCAGGGAACACAATCGCTGAACAGAAACGAAACGGGGCATAAAAGTTTGTGTTTTATTCTTTCTGAAACGATGCACGGGTGGCTCGCAGCCGAGCTCTTCTCTGACAGGGGCGGGAGCGTTGCATAAGCGGGGTACCGGGAGAGTTCGGCGGGGCTGCGGGTGCCCGCGGCTTCTGAAGGATGGTTATTGTTTCAGAAAGAGGCAGAGGGAGGGGGGGGGAGGTTCAAAAGGCAGAAAATAAAAGAGAAGACTTGAAAGCCACAATGAAACGGAGCTAGAAGGAAAGAGAGGACGAGATTAGTCAAAACAGAAGAAGAATCCAATTATATCCGACTCCAACAAGTCGCATCACACATGTTCAGTCACATGGAGCTCTGACAGGATGACAGCCCCCCCCCCCCCAGCACTTTACAGATTTAAATGGAGGATTTAAGTGCTCATCATTAACAGCTCATCAGTCCGCTCCTCTGTGGCGCTCATACATGTGTTGTAATGAAAAAAGCTCCTTTTCATCTATTTCCAGGCACAAACTGTGGTAAAAAACAATAATTTTGTGAATTTTTACAGTGTAAATGTATTTTTATTTATCCTACTTTTGCTAGAAAAACATGAGCAAATCAGTGAGACTTTATTGTGCAAATATATGATTTACATGTCAGAAAATATTGTTAATAAATTCTCTGTAATGTTAGAAAATTTTAAATATTGCTTACAGCTTTTTTATTTAAAGATGCCTCTGTGTGTGTGTGTAGTGTGTGTGTGTTTGTGTGCGTGCTGAAATGCATTGTGTGGCTTCTTGATGTGCTTATTTGCTGTTGAATAAGTATTGAGAGGAGCCCCTCATTCAGACCCTCGGTGTGAGCAGATGTGCAGCGTTACACCCTATTATTGGTGTGTGTGTGTGTGTGTTACATGAAAGAGGAAATCACCACCGGATTCAGGACTCCTTCTCTCCGAGCGGCTGAGAAAATTAAATGAGTCAGGATGTAAGATTTATTCATTATTTGATTCCATCTCCCTGACGCCGGACACTGAATCCCCTCTCTCTCTCTGTAACCGGCTCAGCACAAGTGCCGCTGGCGCACGGCTGTGAGTGCACAATAACACCGCCGTATCATTTTAATGCAGATGTTCCCAGCAGAAGCCTGAATGTAAAGGCTCGTACTGAAGCGTGTGTGTTTGGTGTGATGGATCAGTGGTGATGAATCTGTTTTTTATGGACATGTGTGTGTGTGTGTGTGTGTGTGTGTGTGTGTAGAGGGCAGAATTTGCCTCTGAGGCAGCTTGCAGCAGACTAACAGTTTTATATTGACATGCATGAGCGATGGTCATATTTACCTGTTGGATGGATGGCTGCTTTGACTAATGACCAGCTGATTTTTCCATTTTCTTAACTTTGCATCACTGGCTGGTGTCAATTAATTGATGAGGAGAAAAAAAAAGCTGGAGATGAAAAATGGGTCATTTTGAAGAACAAGTCCTCTGTGGGTATTTTTTCAAGCCACTGCAAATTGTTATGTTTTCTACTGACGTCTTCCCCCGCTCGCTATCGACGCTCCACCCCCGTTCCTCACGTCAGTTTTAATCTCCGGTTTCCTGTGAGTCATTCCTCACTCACCGCTGCACCGTCTGCTCCTCAGACGCTACAAATGAATGAGGCGTCGCTCCAAAGCCATTTCAAAGAACACTTGTTTTTATCCGTCCTGTGCAACGTCAGGGAGATTTTTCTTCTCTCCTGAAACAAACTCGGACCGTGAGACGCAGGACGGATCTAAATTCATTTTGTGATTCTATCACAGTCAGAGTTTCAGCTAATGTCCCACTTTAGCTCTGCAGGCCTTTGGGAAACTTCCCAAAAAACAGCAAACAGGTTTCGGTGCTGTGTGCCAAGATGAAAATGATATTTACAACATCAGAACACAGTTTAACCGAGCGAGTCTGATAGCATATGCTAAAGTCTTTTGGAGCACAATTTAGGAGAGTTTTAGAGAATTGTTTCTATCAGGCTGCCAAAAACTGCACTTCCACAAATGGCCACAGGATGGCGGCTCCATAAAGTGAGACAGTCCACACAGAGCTCCATGTTTAGAACAGAATGAACAAGTTGTTAACGCAACACAATGTGTTGTTAACACAGTGTTGTTAACACAATGTTGATGAACATTCATCCAGGTCTTTCAAGCTTGAAGTGAGGCATCTGGACTTGTAGAATTTTCTTGAAGGCGACTCGCTCCTCCTCCTCCTCCTCCTCCTCCAGCAGCTTCATCAGCTCTGTTCTTCAGGAGCGTCGCCACACTGATCAAACTGGCTCAGTTCACACGTCGGTCGCGCCATGGAAAGCTTCAAGCTTTACGACTGGTCCGAACCACCGGTGGTTCGGACCAGTCGGTGTCCTCTGAGGAGCTTTGGGTGGTAATGGAAGGAAGCAACTGAAATGCTAACTGCTTCTTGCTAATGTATATGTCCCTAGCATCTCTGATCTGATTGGCTGCCTGTCACTGCCTGTTCTTTACAGTTTCCTATTAAGTGTGTAGCTTAGTCGGGCTTTTCTTTTTAAAACTCTTCCTCTCAGTCCAGACCTCAGCTGGCCCGGACACGCTAGCCGCCCCCCCCCCCCTGTGGTCTTCTGGTCTCAGCTGGTCCTCTGTAATGAACTTCTCTCATCCAGGATTTTCTGATTTGTTCTCCAAAACATTCCTTCACCTCTCAACCTTTTCTGTCCTCCACATGTCTGCTGGGGTTCATCTGTCCACCTGGCATCACACCGCCTCAGTGGAGGAAGCGTGGGTGGAATTGGTAGACACATATAAACCCAGAAATGGCAGCCCCGGGGCCTGAGAAATGTAAATGTTCCATTTGTGTGCGATATGCTGCTGTGAAATATTTACAACATGAGCACAGAAAGGCCCCCTGAAGGTAGAGCAGAGGTTTCATGCTTTTAATCTGTGCTTATGCTGCTGGATTTGTGTGTGTCTCTGGGCAGTGCAGAGGGGGCTCTTTACCTGATTGGTGCTGGAATCAAACATCATCTATATGTGAAGGAGGTAGGAAGGTGTAAATGTGTTCTGGAACACCCCACAGGGAGGACATTTTACCTTTTCATTAGCCTTCCAGTCACACAAATGAAACACGTGTAGGCGGGAGGAAGTCGAACCCAAAGATAATACCTGGTTGAATGAACCAAGCAGCGCCGGCATGGCCGTGACTTACAGGAAAGAATGGCACGATCCCCGCAGGCTTTCATTTCAATAGTATTTGTGAAGAAACACAATAGTCTCTACTTGCTTTACAGAGACCCAGAGCCTGCCCTCCAATCAAGGTAAAACAGCAAGAAAAACCCTTTAATGGAAAGAGACCTCGAGCAGGAGAGAGAGAGAGAGAGGGAGAGAGAGAGGAACAAACATGCAACATTCATCATACTTTGGAACAAGGAGAGGAAAGGAAGACCAGGTGCAGCCTCTGCAGCGATGTGAGGAGCTATACCAGGCTATCATGGTGACGAGGGAGCAGAGCCAGAAGGTCTCAATGCACCGGTCGCTCCCCCCTCCTGACCCATACCTACTGTATGGTCATACAGTCGAGTAGGGACTGAGGCCCCGTTCACACTGGAGAAAGTCATTCCAGCTAGAGTAGGATTGAGCCCAGACAGCCTTTAAGCTGGATGCGTTCAGACCTATTTTCAAATCTGGCTAGCACACACTTGTGTCCACACTCAATCCGGCTTCATCCAGCATGTTTGCTGTCCTCCAAACCACTAGGTGGCGCCTCGTAATATACAGTAGGACCGCGTGTGCGCATGCGTCATGCAGTTTTTTGTCCCGTGTCGCGCCCCGTGAACCGGAAGTAGCATGTCGCTAACCGGATTCACTCGCCACATTTGAGCCAATCTGGCTAGATCCACCTCTTGTGGGTGGATCTAGTTCATTTCCTCCTTTTATCCATCACAAGTTACTGTGAAATAAAGAGTGTGTCTGGAACTTCAGTTAAACGACTCTAATGTGAAACATTTAATGGCCTCTAGTACTAATATGTGATAAACGCGTTAAGAGGGATTTTTACAAGCTTTGACGTCAGAAAACACACACACACACACACACACACACACACACACACACACACACACACACACACACACACACACACACACTGTGAGCAGAGAACAAAAGCAGCTCCTCAGCCCACGACGGATTTGTACTGTTTGAAAAACTGGAGGATTGTGGGCAATCTTGTGCTGCAGAGCTGAAAGGATCGCTGACTCACAGTGATGGAAAAACCTGCAGCTTTCAGTGCGGGGACAAAAACGGGGGGATGCTGAGCCAGACCTCGAAGTGTCTGATGGCATGTGACAGGAAGCTGCACAGCTCATTGGCCTGACAGACCGTATGACTGCAGGCTGGTGTCAGCGACAGGACGAGCTTCCTCATCGTAGAATTATCTTCATCCTTTCTTACTATGTTCAGAGTCTGATGAGACCGTTTAAAGTCAAAGTGCCACAGTTACCGTCAGTTTGTCTGGACCCAACTATGCAGCGACTTTAAAGTTCTTGGAAAAACCTGACCACAGCTTCAAAGGGTCAAAGGTCACAGTATGAATTTTATGAATGCTTTGCTTGAGCCTCTTTTTGTGAGAATGTTAACATTTTGGCACAAATGGACTTAATGATAAACTAAAGAATCGTCTGATTGCCTTAAGGTCAAAGGTCAAGGACGCCAGGACACAATCGAGCTGAGTTACTGTGTCTAAGAACACTCCAACAGATGTCTGTTGAAATTCAGGAAAGATCAACAATAACCTGATCAGCGTTTGGTGGTCATGGGTAACCGTGACGTCATGTGTGTTCCATCCCCGAAAACCAATCAAATACCTCAAATACCTCCAGCGAATTTCTTCAGCTTTTGGCACAAACATTCAGTTTCAGTTCAACACACAAGACTTCCCACTGACTTTGACCCTGTGTAAAAACATGTTTCCTTAAGGTCACGGTGACCTTTGACCCCTGGACACCACAGTCTACTCAGTGCCACATCAGTATTTGTGCCGAGTTTGCAGACATTACATTGAGATGTTGTGACGTTTGGGGCAAACATGTGACTTTTGAAGCCTCATAGTGACTAACAGCCAGCTGATACCTGCTTTGGACCGCTGCAGTGTCATTGCCTTAGCCCGCAACCGTCTCCATGCCCGGTGCCAAAACCATGTGCGCGTGCGCGTGCATGTGTAAACGGCTCACCCGCCTTTCAAACCCGGGGGCTCTTGCACCCAAACGCTGATCATCCCGCTGCGCCACGAGAGAATCATTCCCAATGACGTCACTAACGAGTCATCGAATACTAAATTAGTTGTCGATGCATTTTGCCCTCGAATATTACTCAAGTACTCGAGTAATCCTTGCAGCCCTACTCCTGAGCTCCTCCAGAGGACGGTTGCTGCAGCAGCTGGTTTGAAGCGTGGACGTCTCTGTGCTGCAGGCGCCTGAATAAAAGCCCAGCGCTCTTATTAAAGCACTCAAAGGCTCCTCTCCACCCCTCATGGCCCTCTCTTGCCTGCAGCCATAACACCAGCACCTGTGAGCCGCCTCCTCCTCTGACCTGCACAGGTGCTCCCCCACCCCACCAAAAAAAAAAAGAAGCTAATGTTGACTGGAGGCTTTTGAGTTTTACGGCACAGAATTAAAAGACTAAGGGAGGGACATAAAGTCCCCGATTCTAATTAAGGGAGTTTTGTGCATCCCGGGGAGAGATGATTACAGAGAATAAAAGCCTTTAACAAGCACGGCATAAGGTGCTCCAGCACTGCTGCCCCTCACATCACCCACCAGGCAGTAAATGATGCCGCAGGCGTGTCGTTTGATTGGCTGCAATTCTGTAATGAGAGCTGAGACCTAATAATACAAATTCTGACACTCCTGAAACTCACAGTGTCCCTCAAAGTGTATTAATGTCCCTTTGGACATTTTACTTCACATGTGAATTTTAGGACGCTTGAATTTGGTCCAGATCAGCCGAATACTCGCTGAATTTCTGCCACGTGACTGCCGGTCACACACGAGCCCAGTATAGCTAGAGAGATGGACTGTTCTCATTGGTTTTTATTATCTTTGTTTTTAATTGCACATTTTTGCATTTCAAACCCAGCAGCAGGTTTGAACCGGATCAGACACACGCTGATCAATAGTCCAATAACAGGAAGCCCTGCGTGTTGTTGATAGAGACCTGGACTGAATCTGACATTTATTTTATGGATTTCCATGCTAACAGCAGGTACACAGATTACTGTGCCCTGGGAAAAGGTGATGAATCATCCATTACAGCACATTAAATGCTTATATAAAGCCATCTCCACGCTTCAGGCCACACACACTGCATATTTCTGTCAGTGTGACACACCCGTGCAGGATTGTGTTTAAATGCAGTGTTGTCAAACAGAGTGGGATTATAATGCGGGTGATGCTACGCTCTGTTAGCCACTGTGAGCCGCTTCCAGTCAGCGACTGTAATGACTCCGAAATATAAATATAATCAGAGATCATATCTGTGCTTTTTCATCAAAGAGAAGCTCAGACGGGGCGGCTCAACGAGGCGATATCAGCTGTTGAACTTCTATATGATGCATAAACACGAACATTAGCGTCACTTCTCGCATTTGTGTGGCACATTTGCATGAGATGAGTCTAAATAACTGTATTTATTTTTACTGATGCAAATTTATAATCAAATATTCAGGAATATCTATATATTTAAGGAAAAATATCTCAAAAAGTTATGAAAAACTTACAAAGACACAAACTTAAAATGAAAATAATTAATAAACTTTATTTGTGCAGCAGTTTATGAAACAGAAGAGCTTCATAACCATAAAAGCACAATATAAAGAAAACATCCATAAAACAAACTAAAATAAGTTTTAAGGCGTGAGTAGAGTTGTTTTATTTTTTCCTTAACTTCAGGTTTTATTATATTGACAGTTGTTGCAGCTGCAGTCTGTTCCTGTCTGTAGTCTTAAATGAAGTCTTTTGTTTTTTTAGTGCCAGTTTAAGCTTTGTTTCAGACGCACTCATCGCTCACAGAGCAGAAACAGCACGTGGGCTTCAGGAGGTCTGAGCCTCACTCACAGATGATCGACCCTGCACAGTGTGAACTTTCTGACGTGGCGTGCGAACATGGCGAGGCTCGTATCCATAGTGATTCTGCTGAGGTCAGACAGACGTGCAGCTCAGGGTCTGAGTGGCTGAGTGGATGCTGCTGTAATCTCCTGTATTCCAAGTTTCCAAATAAAAAATATAGAAATTAGTGTCAACACATTTCTAGAAGTCTTCCTCTGTCTCTGAGTCTTTGCCTTCGCCGCTCTCCTTCCTGTCTGCCCGCCATGTTTTTCTCCATTGACGTTCTCTTCATCTCTCTCTCCTGTCTCTCTGTCTTCTTGTCCACATTATCAGCTGTACATCTGACACAGAATTAAGCTCAGCTGGTTTTTATTCTACCACACAAACACACAGTGAATCCCACTGATGACTGTTTACTGTCAGATTACTCCTGTAAGGATCATTCATCTGGCAGTGGGGGCGCTGCGTCCTCCATGTTTGTTTTCCCTCTGCTGTCATGTGAGGTGTTAGACCACACAACCACACACACAATGTGAATTGTCTTGTATCCAGTCTATATGTGTAGACAGTAGACAGTACACACATACAGTGTGTGTGTGTGTGTAGCTTTGCTTGTTAAGGTTGTAGTTACTTTCCAGCTAAGTGTGTTTACACACTCCATGACCTTCAGAAATCCATTTGTAAGAGTTTATCAACATAAGTGGAAGCTTAGCTGGTCCTTTATTTAGCAGGCAGAGTATTAAAAACACATAAAGCTCTTTATCATTTAATGGAAATGTGTGTTTCATTGCTGACAGTTTGAATTGTAGTTTTTCAGCAGGTCAGGACTGAACAACAAGCTTCTGCTGCATAAGTTCATAAGTGAGCAGCCTCCGCGGTCGGACTCTGTATAAAGTCGCCTATAGGCAGCAGACATCAGTATTCACCCGCAGCAGACTGGAAATATATGATAATGGAGGCAGTGTAAATAAATTACTCCTTTTCTATTCATCGGTGGCCACAGGGCTCCGAGTGAGGACAGAAGCCATTACAATGACGGATATGAACCAGAGCGGCGTGTGCTCACCGCGCCCCGCTGCATGCTGGGATCCGAGCGCCGGGAGGACCTCCTGGGGAAAACAAAATATCACAGACGTAAAAATAAAAAAAAAAAAAGGTGAGAGTTTCTGCCTCTCCCCAGACCACATCTTTATGATCTCACTTCATCATCTGAGGGTTACCATGGTGACGCAGAGGATTTAGTGGCCAGGATGGTGAGGAGATGTAAATTCACTTCTTGTGGTCATTATCCTGCCAGGAAGGTGGTGGTGGTGGTGGTGCACCTTCGCTGCTGGTGTCTTTGGCGACTTTCCTAACCGGTTTGAAAGCGATAGCTCGGCGCTCATAGCATCATTTGAAACTTTGTAAATGCTCTGAGCTTTTAGCTTAGCCTCTGAGGAGACGTAGTGATCACACAACTTGTCTTATCAATATTAATAATCACACATTTCTGTCTGCATATTTTTTTTGTACCATTTTCCACCAAGATTAGCTCTTAATGCTGCAACACTGTTAAATAACCATCAAAGATGGCTCCAGCTTAATTACTGTGTTCAGATCACCAGGGCATTATTTCCCTGCACAAAGCTTGACGAATGGCAGATGGCTAGACCTGAGACAACACACACACACATTTCCACAGAGATATGTACATGCATACACAAACACGGTGATTCTGTATCCCTGGTAATTAGCAGGCGGTTGTCTCTTTGACACAGTCAGACTCACCTCTCTGTGCCTCTCTTTGTCTCTCACACAGAAAAGAGCTGTCAGCTTAGTCCGGGCTGAGTTATGTGACACATAAGGAAGGATCAGAAAAAATGATCCGTGAGAAAGCAGCAGGTAAGGAAGGCGGGAAGGGGAAGGGGAAGGGAGCAGAAGCACCTTGTGAAACATTTCACTGTCAAAAGCTCCTCAGATTTATCAACCCAGTTTTCTGCCTGCCTCTCTCTTCAGATAATTGGAAGGTAGTGTGTGTGTGTGTGTGTGTGTGTGTGTGTGTGTGT
>NC_041034.1:1554682-1624682 GCF_900634625.1 Parambassis ranga | reverse complement strand
ATGGGTATGTTAGATCCTTAAGCGCCCTGGTGTTTTGTCTGTCTGCTTCTTTTGTGCTTTTTAAGGATATTAAGGTGTTTAGTGTGCCCAGAGGTTCAGTTCTGGTGAAGTGTGTGTGTCTTCGTTTGTGCCTCGTCCCTTTGTCCCCTCACATTAAGGTGACCCAACATAATGGTAACATTAGTGTTTCTTTATGAGGCAGCTGGACTCTTGCATGATTTGTGATGTGATGATTTTCATAAACTCTCATAATTCTATCTTCTCTGCTTTAAGCTAGGACCTTGTGTTTAACACAGGTGGTTTGGACAAATCGGTGTCCTCTGAGGACGTGCTGTTAGTTGACTGACTGTTTTAGTGCCTTGTTTTGTAGCTGGTTAACTGACAGGTTGATTGCTAAAATATTTGCAGTTCACAGACCCTCGGCACAGTCAAAGATGATGCTAATTGCTGCAATAAACAGTAGGGGTGGAACGGTTCACTAAATCCACGGTTCGGTTCGTATCACGGTTCTGAGGTCATGGTGTTCGGTTCGGTTCACATTGTTGAGGTTTTTTCTACTTTTAACACTCTGGAAATACCAGATGAGCATAAAATACACAGCCTGTTTATCCAACATTCAACATATTTAAGAATCAGGTCAGTGTTTCCATCATTATATCAGGTCAAGTCAATTTTATTTCTTTTTAATTTCTATATAGCACCAGGTCATAACAGAAGCCATTTAAGAACCTTTCCTATAGAACAGGTCTACACCTGGTTCTTTATTAAACAAACTGAACAGCTCATGTTATTTATCTTATTTGCACGGCAGCATGTCACTTCTGTGCGTACACACACAAACGCACACACCGTCGGACAGAGAACGTGTGTTGCTTTGTCCACCGTTGCTCGTGACATGCTAGAAGCTACAGAGACTGACCGGCTGTGAACGTTTTGAGGCGGGGGAGGAGCTCACGGTCGCTGCTTGTCGAGGACAGTAGCTGACTGCAGAATGATTTCACGTCAGTCTTCAAACGTCACCAGTTGCTTTAGATTAAAAAAAGTTTGGAAAGCCGCCAAATGTAGCGAGAGAGACGCCAAGTTGGCAACACTGGTCTCCATGCTGTGGTAAAAACGCCTCCCTGTATCACTTGATGCGCATGTCCAGAACCGAACAGAATTTAAACTTTTGATGACAGCCATGCTTTCTGTAGAATTTAATGGATGAGTAATGCTCTGTCTGCCATCCTGTGTCTGAGCACATGTCGGTGTTTCTGGATTCACTAATTAAACTGGGTTTGTAAATCTTCACTGGGTTCTGCAGGGAGATGAAAAACATTTCATTTTCAAACACAAACACAGTTTAGCTGCTGTCTGTGCTGTCTGCGCTGGGTGTGTGTGTGATTTTCTGTGTGTGTTTGTGTGTTTTTTTCATCATTGTTACCCCGCAGTCCTCCAAGAGGGAAATGAATTTCAGATTCGACGCTGCGCCCGGCTCAGTCTCTGAGGTTCAAGGGAGGCTTGTTTTCCAATAGCTTTATTTTGCTTTCACCCATCGGAGATGATAAATATGCTTGTTTTACAAAACGATGTCATTTGAATACATAATAATAGAGTGTGGCTCAGTGTCTCTTTATGTAATGTTAATGTGGGACGAGGTCGTGTTCATGGCAAAACAGGACGGTTCGTTGTGGCCGGAACAGCAGGGTTCGGTAAGGGTTAAGGTTAGAGAGCATCAGGATCATCAGGTAATTTATTCCCCCTCATATATTAACCTTCTACAACCCAAACATTAAAATAATCGGCAAAGCCAGAAACGAAAAGCAGGACAATTTCCCAACTTTGAACTTTTGCATAAATAAATCAGTTCTGCAGCACTATTAAAAACAAAATGGCCAATTTTGTACTGACAGAATTCTGCACACACAAACAGTTCTACACTCCTCAGCAGCTTTCCCTGATCACCAGGCTTTGCTTAAAATCTGAATTTATATTTCATTGATTCTCTTCTTCAAATGTTTTCCACAAATTAATAATTTCCACCAACAATATTATGTAAAAAAAGGATCTGCACAGCTAGGAAACCAACATGCAAATGATTAAATGAGGCTGCAACTAATGACTATTTCAACTATTTCATGGCCTAATGAGTAGTCGGCTAATAGTCGGCGACGTTGGACCGCTTATTAGTCGTTGATTTATCCGCCTCCGTGCTGCCGCTTCGATGCATAAAGCTGACCATCTTGGGCCGAAGCCCTGAGTTAATGCTTTGCTTTTTATTTTATTTTTTTAAAGGTGTGTGTGTGTGTGTGTGTGTGTGTGTGTGTGTGGGTGTGGGTGTGCGCTCATTCCCACATCTGCCCGAAGCACATTACCGCTGACTCCACACAGTTTTCATACAGCCTGGAACAAATTTCATTACTCACAAATTACTCTCCACTACTGGTAACACCATTATGGAAAAACATGTCCATTGTGATTCCAGTATATTTTTAATGTTTGTAAAATGAATAATCAAAGAGTATTAAACATTTTTATGACAGGTCAGAGTTCTCCCAGGTTGTAGTCTGCTTCCATAGATGAGCAGGGCTTTATTTACATGATTGTACAGATTATACATGTGACAGGAGTGAGAGAGCTCACAAACTGCTGGGATGTCTTATTGTGAGAAACATCGCCGTGAACGTATGCAACAATACTCCGATGAATTCACATCTTCTTTCTGCTTACAGCTGAAAATATTAATTAGCTCAGCTATCATCTCTGTTGGCGTCAGTTTTACATGGAAGTGTCTTCATTTGTTAGTGAGATGTGAGATAATTCTTAGCAGTGCTTGTGTCACTCATGTTTGTTGCTCTGGGTAATAGTGTGATAGGATAAAGACATACATCATAACCAAAAAATGTCTATATCAGAGGACCTGTCATATCCTCTGGCTGACACAGAGTACAAACATAGCAGGGGGCGGACATGTTGGTCTCGTCTGAATGCAGAGAAGGAGACAATGCCTTTCCTCTCCCGTTTTCCCCTCCATCTATTTCCTGCTCGGCTACATTCTTCTGCATCATTAATAAACTGTATCCTCTGAGTGAACCTGCAGCCTGTTTACAGCCACCGCTCACCTTGTTGTGTGTGCAGGGCCTCGGTGGCAGTTTAATATCTGCTCGAGTGCCATTAAAGTAAGCATTCCTCTTTAGCAGGTAAATGCCACCACCATCCTTGACCTCAGCCTCTTGTAAGAAGCCGCTCGCTGTGCGGATGTGGGTTGATGTGTGGGCATGTCTAGATCGGAATGAGTCCTGTCAGCGTATCAGAAACGTTAGCAGCAACAATGCTATTCACAACCTGACAGACAACACACGCTGCAATATTTGTACTGCAAACCTTTACCTTGTTAGGTAAAGGTTTCAGCGTTTGTTTACCAGGTTGTGATGTGAATGCAGGCTTGTCATCAATTTGAATGAGGAGTTGGGGCTGCAGGACGACAAATTTTACATTAACGCTCTGCTGATTGTTTGATACTGAAGTTTGCTCTTCATACTGTCTACTGTCAGAACATGTGACACTCTGGGTTTCTCACCTCAGCATCACACAAGTTAATTTTAGTCCCAATGACAGACAGACGGTCTGATAAGATGACCCACTCGTGGTCATCTGCTCACAGAACCTCAGCTGTCGCCATAGCAATGAAAGCTCTCTGTGTATCAAGTAACAAGAACTGTGGAGAGGAAATGAGCAGGCAGAGGTCAGAGAGCTGCTGTCGGTCCGTCTTTGAAGTGTGGCTTTTGCTGATTCTCTAACACCACTGAACATTTATTTAGGAATAGAGAGTAACTTCTGATTTATGTCCAGCAGGATATCAGCTGATTATGTTGACAAATTAGCCACCTTGGTCCAGATGAAGGTCTAGCCCAGGCTCGATCAATTCAATTAGACGCAAATCCTCTGTTAAATTATAGTCGTCCCCACACTGGGTAGATGGGGGCTGCTGTACCCCTAGGCTCCTTGGTGGTGGTCTTGTCATGTAGCCTGTGCCTGTTTCCTCAGCTCTTGTTTTTTGTTATGTCCTTAATTAAAACCACACCTGTAATGAGTACAGACTGTGGTTTGTGATGCAGCAACTTTCACGGCTGGAAGCACAGGTGACACAAACTGCAGTTCCTCCAATGCCCACTTGACGGTGGATCTAAATCTGTCCCCTTAAGCCTGTCCCCTTAAAATGAGCGAATTACATTTATGGGGAACTACAGCACATGGTCTCTAGCTACAATGTAGTCATAAATTAAGCTTTTTGAGTTTATGGCATTGCAGTTCCTTGGCTAGCCACTTGAAGGCTGCCTCCAAAAGTGAGTCAGCATTTTATGGCAACTACCTGGCTGTAATTTTATTAAGGAACTATTTTTACCAAGCTACAATCAGTGACTGTATGTGACTGTGACATGAGCTGCATGCTTGTGCTTAGATTTATATATTAATACTTGTAAAGCAAACTAGGAGGATGCTACAGGCCAGAGGAACTGTGTGAATGTTTGATGTTGTGGTGGACTGTCCCTTTAATGTCAGGATGTTGGTGTATTGACTGGTTAGAGCAGCACATGTAATCCATCTCACAGTTATGGCAGTTTTTGGTACAGCTGGTAATCAAACGGAACACATGATTGGCAAAATCAACTCTCAGACACCAAATTTCACCTCTGCCACTCTGATGTGTGACCTGGACGAAATCGGATGACCCTGGTTGCTCGCCACGCAGCCAGACACCTCGCGGCTGCAGCATCACCAGTGAGCGGCTCTTTATCAATCAGCCCCGGCATCCGTTCCAGCCCCTGCCACCTGTCCCACTCCGTCAGTGTCACAGCACATTTCACCAGCAGGCCAAAAGCAAGGCGGCGAGATTTAGCTACTGGCTCACAGAGGGGTTTCTTCATGGGTCATTACGTGCTAGAATAGTGGGCTGTTTACGGAGCCATTACTGCGGGCGCCCAGGGTGGTGTGTTTTTGTTTTTTTTTGTGGGGTCTGTTTGTCGGCTGAAGTTTGGGTTTATTTAATTATATCACATCATCTGGGATCATGTAAGAGCAGAATGTCCAGTTGGATGGGGTGAGTGCAGACTTGGCAGGAAGTCAGCGGCGTCCTGTCTGACCGACCGCCATTAGACCCTTTGAAAATGTCCTTCAGACTCCAAACAATAACGCAGCGGTGCAGGTCACAGAAAACAGTGTCCTACAAATCCATTTTCATACATGAATAAAACAGCGAGACAGCGTTGTGTAAGCAAAGAGATGAAATTCTTAGCTTTACTCAAAATGTACAACCATTGATCTGTTCTTCTCAAGCAAGCTGAAGCTCCAGCAGGTGTAGCTTCATTTTCAAGTGTCAGAAGACACAGTTGGAGCATAAAAGCAGCCAATCAATAGATGAAGGATCTCATATTGATTACCATCTTTGCATCGAGGCGATTAATCAGAATTGCATCCGTATCCGAAGTGATCTGTTTTGCTTTGACTTCAAACACCGGCCTCCTCAGGGTGACTCTATCATCCCCGAGCTCCACCCGAATGAAGACATTCATCTTTCTGCTAATGCATTAATAAAACCGCTCATATAATCGGACACTCCAGTAAATTTTGATTAAAGACCTCTAACACTTTGGCGCCTGATGGTCGTCTGAAAGGAAAGCTCCTTGTCATAAAGTTGTTATACAACCCTCCAGATGAAATATAAAACACCTTCCATTATCCTTGCTTATTTCTGTCCCCAAACTGAGGAGCAGTGAATAAAATAATAACTTCCAAAGAGCGAGATAAAAGCCGGGCTCGTTTATCTAAAATGCTAATATTTTCTCAGGGTGAAAAAAGAGGCAGAATAATTTAATACAGTTCATTCTGTTACATCCCAGCCCAGTGATAAGTGGGATTTATCTGCTGGTGCTGGCCCTTTGAATGCTAAGTAGTGTCATTTTATTTGGTGAATTATCTGAACCTGTTCCAATGGGAAGCTCTGCATAAACAGAGGTGATAAGGACTTTTTGGACTCATGTCACTTCAAATTGTAGCTTTAACCGGCTCTAATTTGCCTAAAGTGTGTTTATTTCTCTAAGTGTAAAGCGTTTCTGATGAGTTCACAGCATGCTGGAGATATTTTGACAGTGAGGTTTCATGTACTTTTAGGTCAATATAGTGAATGCAGTTTTAAACAGCCAGCTGTCGCCCTGTTTCATGAATTCTGGCAACAAGTTAGTCTGTGATAGACAGGTGAATAATCCATGGAAATGCTGTGTAATATTTCACCCAAATGTATAACCAAGGGGGCAGCGGTTGCAGCACTGTCGCCTCACCGCAAGAGGGTTCCATTCCGGCTGGGGCCGTTCTGTGTGGAGCATGTTCTTGCTGTGCTTGTGTGGGTTTTCTCCAGGTACTCCGGCTTCTTCCCACGATCCAAAGATGTGCTTAGAATAGAAATGTTGTGAGTATTTAGCTGATCTCCAGGCTTTCCTGAACCAGAGCTGTAAACCGTCCAGATACTGAAGTCTGGACGGTTTAACTAATCCCTCTCAACATGAAGACGTATTGACTCTACACTGACTTTCCCCGGGATGACTGTGCTCCTGACCCTGTCTCTAAGGGAGAGTCTGGCCACACTGCAGAGAAAACTCATTTTAGCTGTTTGTATTCACAATCTCATTCTGTCAGTCACATCTGATAGCTTATGGCTATAAATAACAGTAGGAATGTAGATTCACCAGTGAAGTAAAATTCTTTGACTTTTCTCTCAGTTCTCTTGTCACCACAACGGACTGAAGTAGAGCCCGCCTCACTGCAGACAAACAGATCTGCCTATTAATCTCCCACATTTCTGACAAAGTTAAAATTTAGGGGGACAAAAGTGAGATTTCTCTCTTTCTATACTGCACAAAGTCATGTTTACTACTTGAGGTCTATATTACAGTGAACACTGACAAACCTCGGGACTGACTATCCAGCATCTGGAGGCCCAGCCTCGGCTGGAAACGTGAAAACTCATTAAACAGAGTGAAAGTGCAGCTGCAGGTAAAAGGACTAGGTAATATCTGGGACCTGCGCAGCGGCTGCGTTTGCAGAGCTCAGGGTTTATTGTATATTAAAACCAAGTTAAGCAACTTTTGTTGAAGTTTCTTTGTTCTCTGGGGTTAAACACTTTGCTGTAGTGCAGCTGCTCTGTGATTTAAAGCCACATGAGCACTGCGTAACTTTTCTGAAGTCAAAATGACCCCAAATTATGTAATCTAGAAAGTTCCAAACAGTGCAGGTAGTCTTTTTCTATTAACCTTCTTTCCCAGAAGACCTTTCCTTCCTCACTGATTGTGGAGTTCTTTGTCAGTCAGTCTATTGTCAGCTGGGACCAAAGGCCTCTTTTTCATCAGAAACCTGCCTTTTGAATTAGTCACTTTTTGCTGTGATTTCTCCTGAAAATGACTTGTGCTGACATTTCTATGCAGGCGATCAGTCTTTGTTGGCACTGTTTAATCTTGCCTTTTCCCTCGGTGCATCTGTACTCTTCAATCATCTGTGAGTCAGGGAGAGACACCTGAAGAGGAAGAAAAGACGCTGAATGCAGAATGGATGGCGCATCGCTGTCGATGTCGTTGTTATTGTTGTTTGCCAGTCTCCACAGATGTTTGTTGTTTTTTTTTACTGTCCTTTCCACACATCATCATGACTGTCAGTGTGCTTCGTCTTCCTCCTGAGCAAGACACTCAGAGTTGTCTTGTAGTTCAGCAAAAAGCTTGTGCTGTGAGTCGCCTCAGTCCTGAAGAGTTAGAAGCAGCCTTGAGACCTGATTTTGGATTTTTTGGACTTTCCCAAGATTTATAAGGTCACAAACACCCACAAACTCACTGTCCAGGCTTTTATATTTTATATATTCTCCACAAAGACACAAATGATACTCTGCACACATGCTGACTGCTTCTAGAATGTGGTAGGGCTAGGTACACTGTGAAGTTAGCAGTGGCCTCAAAGCTAGTAAGGTAAGCCCTAACAGACTAGGCGCTAATGGACCAAATGCTAGTCGGAAGCAGTGGATTGTAAAGTTATGTATTAGTATGAGCTAGAATCTGGCACAGTAGAAGCTGGTGTATTAAACAGCAGCTGACACCTGCTATCTAAAGATGTGCCAAAAACCAAAATACACACTGTGACTCAGCACCTCAGGTTCATGAACACTTTCCTGGCTTGCTAAAAGTTTGTTGGTTGTAGGGATTGGTTTTATGTTCATATTTTCCACACAAGAGGATCTTACTGTGCCCCAGTTCAGGGGCTGCATCCTATGGAGGTCTGTCCATCCTGGACTGGAGGCTTCCGAAGAGCCTGTATGTCACAGGGTCGAGTAAACGGACCTGTATCCTCATCTGTAATTCAGACAATCAAATGCAAACGTTACTGCACTTGAATGAATCCCCAGACGAGATCAGGACCTAATTTGCGCTGCTTAAATTTTCAGTCTCAAAGCTGCAGTGGAAAGCCTGTTTGTGTTTCGTCTAGCCTCGGGCTGCAGTGAGGGGAGGAGGGAGGAGGCAAATTTAGCTTCATGTCATTTTCAAAGAGTTTTTCTATGGAAGAGCAGACATGGCTGCTTAAAGCTAATCTTGCAGAGTGAATGAGTATCCTCTCTAAAAATATGAACGCATGCCAGAAAGCACAGATGTGATGAAGATGATCAGGCTTAGTGTTTAAGATGCCGGTGTGCAGATAAGAAGGCCTGATGAGCTAATAGCGCCGTGCTGCCAGACAGGATCACATTTTCACCATCGCTGCTGCTGCTCTGTTGTTCGACTCCCAGGAGCCGATCAAATCTTTTTATGCTCCTTCAATTGCCGGAAGGCACTGAGGCAATGAACCGGCTTGAGTTTTGGATAACAGTCTGTCTGCTGAGGTCTGTTCTGCAGCGTTTTGAGTAAGTGGTATTAGGTTTCAGTGGCTGCTGCTGAGCTAATGGGAAGCACAGGTGGAAACTTTCACCGCTTTCTTAGCTTTTTAGAGAGATAATACAGCAGTTCAAGGGTCATTGAGAAACTGTGGAGCATTCCAAATGTTTCTGTTATCACCAATATTTCCACATATCAGTAAATCCCTTTTTGATTTAATATTTCATATTTTTCGGTTGTTCAAGGTGTTCCATCTTTTGGACTGTGTGATAGAATATTTAATCAAGACCAGTACAACCGTGCACTTTGACTCGAGGGGTCACTGGATTTCGGTGGTCAGAGTTAAAAGATCAAGGTCACTGTGACCTTATGAGCATCTCAACACAATCATCAACTCAGCATTGCTTTGATTTTGTGCCAAATTTCTTCAAATTTGGTTCAATAGTTGCTTCAAGTCTAAGATAAACTTGTTAGTCAGAAGTCAAAGGTCACTCTGTAGGCACGTGCAAAGAATCGTTGTGATATCTCAGTAATGCTTGGATGGAATTTTATCTAAACTGGTGGAAGCGTTGGGTCTGACCCATAGATTTGGCTGATTACAATGTGTGGTCTCTAAGAAGTCACATGTTCAGTAGTTCAGGAAGGCTTGGTTAGAGGCGTTAAAATGAGTGTAACATTCACTTTGACTCAAAGATGGACCTCACACCTGTACCGCTCCTGTGGGAAAGATCAATGCCCCTGGAATACATTAAGAGGTTTCCTGTTTAATTACCACAAACATTCACCTAAACTGTAGGATGAATTGATCAGAACTCTTAGGTGAAAGGGCCATGTGACATCACAAAACACATTTATGTCCAAAATTCTAAATTTCAACCACGAGGCATGGGTCAGTGCAGCCATTCAAATAACTTGACAGAGATTCAAAGTCTCATTTTTCCCCCATGAACTATGTTTATAAGCTACACCCTTTACTCCAAGGCTTTAAGCTATCTGTAGAAATATGTATTTCTGAGGAGACATCTGTCCTTTTAACAGACCAGCAGTTCAGTTATCACTCAGCCTGCTGCAGACAGTTTGCCCTGCCTCCGTCTGAGCGCGCCGTGGCCAAACAAAGGTCAGTGTTGGTATGGATCACGCAGCTTGAAGGGCTCTGTAACAGGCTGCTCTCCTTTCCCACAGTCCAGGGAGGAGACACAATAAGCAGCTGCAGTGGTCAATGAAACTCAGACTGTTTCTGCTGGGGCTGTGAGCTGAGGATCCTCTTTGTCTTCTTTGGTACTTTATCAGACAAACACAGGCAGGAAGTTCTGCTGTTGATCTCTCAGCCTTTTAAAGCTGCTACATTACAGAACAGCTAATTCAGGGACTGGCTCCGACTTCTGTGAGTGTTTCTTTTTATGCCTTGAAACACACATAAAAATGCTAATTGTCAGAGCTCTATTAACACCGGCACATACTGCTAATTGGTATTTAACTTAATACGACTCACTTGTGTAGCTGTCTTTGTAATTGTGATTTAAAGTAGTCGCAGCCTGAATTGTTAATGCCGCACTTGTGAAGGCTGCAAAATGAAACGTGTTAATAACATCACACAAAGCTCAGATTCAGCCCAGTTTCACACCAACATTCAGCTGAGGTGTCTGTTAGCTTCCTGCTCCATGCTCTTCTGCTGCAGGTGCTAGAAATGTTATGAACTCTCCCAGCATGAGGCAGAGCTACAGGCTCAGGGTTCCTCAAGCTGTTGTTGGAGAGAACAGATCTCCCATAGTGCTGCATTGTTACAGAGAGGAAACAGTAAATTGTGTAATTTAAACATCCTTTGGCTGGAATACAAACCTCTCTCCTCCCGGCCATGTGGGAGTGTGTATCGGCCTCTGTCTTTGAAACACAGTGAGAGACTGAACACCCTGTGGGAGCCATGATTTAGCCTGGATCAGACTATTCTAATATTGCCCCATTGTCTCTTGCCCAACTCACTGCAAGAACTGATGGAGCTACGGCTTCCTACTTCTGTCTTCTCACATGCTGACCATTTTAATTCCATCTCTGACACACATTCTGGTGAGTTATACAAAGTCAAATGATACTTTTTAGGGTTTTTCCTACTTACGAATTACGACATGGACAGATTTTGGCCATGTGCTGCCTCCGACGTGTCTTGAAAAATACAAAATACATGAGTAGTAGCAATGTTCATTTGGTAGTGAGGGCACACCTGTTGATGTGCAGATTTTTAGGAAATGCACTGTATTTAATCCATAATTATTAGAAGTATGTTAGTATTATGTGTTTTATGGGACAGTTGACAACATGCGTGCACATGATCAAGGTGGTACCGCCTCAGCCTCATTTTGGGTCAGGAACAACCCTTGCTGTTAGCTTCTAGTATGCTAGTATGTTAACTCCTACTCCCCTAGCTTCTACTTTGCTAGCTTAGTCTACTAGGCTTTAATCTGGTGCCCTCTAGACCATTAGCTAAAGTTATATGTCACATGTGTTGTAAAGAAATAGGACTATAGGAGTACATTTAGTTTGTTTACGGAAAAGTAAAGAGCATTTTTGTTATTTTGTTGTTTTTGTGTCTCACTCTGCTGCTCATTGAAGGTGTTGTTCTTTAATCCCGTGTGTAGGCTGTAGTGTTTTGGTTCCATCTTTTGGGTAAGACTGAGCCTGCTTTTATGCTGTGGGAGCACACAGTGTGAATTAATTCTGTGGGTCACCTCTGCTGAAGTGTGAGGATTCTAAGTTAAGCCTTTGTGGCTCTGCGGATTCCTCACTTGCATCATGGCACCACTTTACAGATGTTATTCCACTAAAGGAATCTGACTACACCGTACACAGGCTCACACCACCATCGGCATCCTGTTTTTTGTTGCCGCTCTGATCCGACTCCTAATCTAATGATGCCACAGGATACACATTGCCGGGCTGCTGCCAGCAGACAGGCAGGTCATGATGCAGAATTAATGACTCTGTGGTGTGGCCAGCATTTTCTCCCGGGACGTTTTATTTTCTAACACAAGAGCTCTGTGCAACACTGTGGCCTCACATCTCCCCGTGGTCGTTTGTCTCCAAACCTCAGCTACAGTTGAACTTGGTCACTTCTGGCTTCTTTCAGTGAACCTGTGAGATTAAACCACCGTGCAGAGGAAGCCTGTGAATTCATTTTTAAAGTCTCTACAGCCAGCAGCAACATGCAAGATTTGATAAAATCTGATGTGATCTAAAAATAGGAGCAGGGGGGTTGTCTAAGTCAAATGCAGTTTAAAGTGAATCCCAAAGGATTTGTCATCTAAAACGGTTTTACAGCTGCAGAGATTTCTGTTAAACTTATACAAGGTTTATTTTTCATTGTTTGTTTTTCTGCGCCTAAATAACAGCAAGGTCTAAGCAGTACCTCTGAAGCGACTCACAGACACCAAGAGTGTCCACAGAACCTTCTACACTTGTGTGTGGATAGGATTTTGGTTTTCAGGTAGCTTCCCTGGTTGTCTGTAGCTTCTATGTAGCCTGCTTGCTTCTCATCTACTAGGTTCTAGCATCCTACCTTCTTGTCCACTAACTTGTGGACTGGTATCTTCTACTTGGCTTCTACTTGGTTGTAATGCACTGGCTTCTAGTCAGCTAGCTTGTAGTCCCCTGTCTTCTAGTGCACTGGATTTGGGTCCACTAGCTAGTAATTTAAGTTTGTCAGCTTCTAATTCACTAGCTTCTGGTACACTACCTTTTTGTCTTCTACTCCGCTAGCTTAAGGCCCTAGCTCCTAGTCCATTATCTTCTAGCTGGCAATCCAGTAATCTCTTTCCTGCTAGCTTGTAGCCTGCAAGCTTCAAATTTCCTAGATTTGGGGCTACTAGCAAATATCTTCTTGTTTCACAGCTTTTAGTCAGCTACCTCCAGACCACTGGCTCCTTGTCCACTAACCTCTAGTTTGCGAGCTTCTAGCGCTTTAGCTTCTAGTCTGTTCTCCAGGGTTTGGAATAGTTATACACTCTCTCAAGTGTTGAAGATGTAAAGAAAGATATCAACAATCTACGGTTACTTTTCTATTCATTCAAATGTAATAATTAAATATAATGCAGCATCTGAATTTTCATCATCATCATCATCAGTTCCCGGTTCACACTCCATCACCAGAACTAAATCCTTGGACGCACTGATTAGTGGAAAATGTCAGGCGAAGCTTTGTCTGAAAACACAATGAGCTGCTTGACTTGTCCCAAATCACATTAACTCTGCAGGAAAGCTTTGATTATGAAGCCATAAAATTACATTTTAATGAAGTGAATGTGAATTATTTTGCTCGACATGGATTCGTGAGCACGGGGGCTATTCTTACACCTGAGCCCGCCTCCTGGCTAAAAAAAAAAAAATCAAAATGCAAATGTGAGGAAACAAACGCACACTGTACAAAATGATGTAGTTAATTTGATAAATGTCCACCGGGTATCGGCAGGGAGAAAATCTGCTTCTTTATTTACAGCAGCAGTGCTCCAGTCCACCTGTAAACCGTCCTGACTCGGGCCATGCTGAAGGTCCTGCACAGCTGACTGGGTAGCTCGTCTCGTAGTGAACTTTGCTGCCCGTCACTTGGCCTGAACAGCTGCAGACTGTATATAGGTTTATCTACAGAGGGAGGCGAGGGGTTAAAGGGGCTAACACTGGTTTTGTTTTTTGAATCCATGTGAAGAACATTTATCACGCTGCAGCTGCTCTCCACTTCTGACATGGCTCTGATGGTTTTTATTTATTTTTGGAGAAAAAAATCTAACTAAGAGCATGCATAATAAATAAATACATCACACATTTTTTTAGTTTAGCTGTAATGGAATGGAATGAAATGCTCTGTGTTGTCCTTAATTATATTTCTGTGGTGGCCCCGCAGTTATATATGCTGCATTAGTGATGTATGAATTCTGCTGTAGACATGAAAGTCTGGAGAACAGATGTAAGCGGTGTGACGCACTGTGCTTCTTTCTCTTATTCTTAAATGTTTGTGGTAGATTTAAAAAATGGATGTGCTGCACTGTAGATTTGGGTTATGATAATTTGGTAGTGTCTCTGGGGAGAGGGCATGTTTACAAGCAAGCTCGGCACAGATATCCTGAAAAAAAATTAAAATAAAATTTTTTTCATGCGACTTATACTCAGGTGTGACTTATATATAAAAAAATATACTATTAGTTAGGGGTGGAGCGGTTCACTAAATCCACGGTTCGGTTCGTATCACGGTTCTGAGGTCACGGTTTTCGGTTCGGTTCAGTTTACAATGTTGAGGTTTACCAGATGAGCACAAACTATATCCTAATTATCCAACATTCACCATATTTAAGAATCAGTTCAGTGTTTCCATCATTATATCAGGTCAAGTCAATTTTATTTCTTTCTAATTTCTATATAGCAGCAGATCATAACAGAAGCCATTTAAGAACCTTTCTGTAGAACAGGTCTGCACCTGGTTCTTTTATTTGTTTGTCATTTCTCTCTGCATGGTTGTGTGTTTACAATTCACAGCTGCTGTCTGCGCACACTGAGGCACGATGCGTGCAGACATATGCACAGACACACACACACACACCGAGACACACAAACACAGACACGTGTGCGCACATACTCCCACCATCGGACAGAGAACGACATGCTAGTTGGATAGACTGAACTCTATGACTACGCTAAGCTATGCAATGCTAACAGTACTGGAATATGCTATTTACATCCCGCTCTGTGAGCTTTGACGGGACCAGCGGCAGCTTTGCGTGCGATTTAACGTGGAGTGCTGTGGGTCTCTCTGCTCTGCCTGCAGCTGAAACTGCTGCTTGAAGCTACAGAGACTGACCGGAGTGCGTTGAGGCAGGGGAGGAGCTCATGGTCGCTGCTTGTTGAGGACAGTAGCTGACTGCAGAATGAGTTTCAGTTTTCAAAAGTCACCAGAGAGTCACTAGTTGCTTTTGATTAAAAAAAGTTTGGAAAGCCGCCAAATGTAGCGAGAGAGAGACGCCAAGTTGGCAACACTCGTCTCTATGCTGTGGTAAAAACGCCTCCCTGTATTACTTGATGCGCATGTCCAGAACCGAACAGAACACGCGCCCCGAAACACGTGTACCGAACGGTTCAGATTTTTTTCCTGAACCGTCCCACCCCTACAATTAGTTATCCTTGTGTCCTGACGTCCCCTTACAAATATAATGGCAGCTGTTCTGTCCCTCTCCTGACGGTTCTCTTCCACCTCCAGCTTGTGCACACTTTGCATTCTGAGCACAGGTGACGCGCACGTTCATGGAACATGTCCTTGCAGCTGAGCCGATTGGCCACTGATTCCAGACAGCTATAGCGCACAGCAGGCTGCCTTTTACTCATTTACAGGATGTTTATAGGAGTTTCTGTGCGGGTTTCTGACAAACCCCTGCTACGCTACGCTTTACATGTCAGCAGCTGTTCTGCTCAGCCCCTTAGAGCAGTCCATCACGTTCTCACTGCATGTTTTTGTTTGGATTCTACAGTCAAACTTCTAGTGTTGAAGCACATTCTTTGACCAGTTTCATGCAGCTGTTGATCTCTGAGCGATGAAAATTTAACTGCTACATGTGGGCTTTAGGCCCAGGAGTGCTGAAGCAGCCTGTGGCTACGCTCTGATGTTCAGAGCAGTTTGGCAGAAACATCACAGATTTCCCAAAGAATCTGTGGCGTTGCTTCGTCTGCAAGATACTACAGCAAGTTTATCTGTTCTTGTGTAAACTTTTGATTTATTTGTTGTAAATCCTGACTGTGTAGCAGAAAACATGTTTGAATGTGATGCTACAGGAGTAAAGAAAACAGAGAAAACAGGGTCTGGTGTTCTGAGCTGTAGCTTCTGTAGTGCAGACCTGCCAACATGGACGCATTTCTTGTACTCGGCATGCGTTTTGACCCTTAAGTACGGTTCACTGCTCTCCAGGTACACAGTTTGTTGCAGCTCACATTTCCTTGGTTTCGATGCATTCTATGAAGTTGATTCGGCCAATTCTACCAGGTGGTTCTAAAAATTCTGCCAGCAAGCAACTAAATAAGCACATGAGAAAAATATGAAAACTGAGACTCCACCAGCCGCTCCTCCGCCCTCCACCACTCTCCTTACTGGACGGCAGTGCACTGTGACTCCTCCTTCTTCCACCGATGTCTACTTCTTCTGCTCTTATGAGTCTGAGCTGTGGTGTCTGCAATGAGCATGTGAAAGATGTAGAAGCAGGATTTGAAGTTTAGATGCTCAAAGGTAGTTCTGGGAAACATGGTTCACACACATTTTAACCATACAAAGCATCCATAGGGTTTCTATTTAAGTAATGGTTCTGTGCACTTCAAGTTGTGCTGTTGTACATATGAGTAGCTATTACTGCCCATAACCATGGTTATTTCATTTAATGGCATCTTAGGGATAATGATATGGACGGCTAAATGAGCACTTACAGCTGAAAAGAAAGCCAGCCGTCAGTAGCTCTGATTCTCTTTGTCCCGTGGTGTTAGAATCTATCACAGCTTTTTGTACATGTTGGTAAATATTATTTATTGTTGCAGAGAAAAGACATATGTCACATTCAGCTGACCCTTCGGGGGGGCGGACGGTCGCAGTGTTTGCTGTCAACGTTTGATCAATAATGAGTGTGTGGGAAGGGAAGGTTGGCAGGAGGTGACAAGAATGGATTCTTCATTACACACTTTGTGTAACTGCTAAATGAGGACTAATTCATTTGAAGGTTTATCACAGTTAATCAAAGCTGAAGCTCAGTAAGGCCGAGTCAGATCTGAACATTAGACATAGAAGAAATCATAGCTTAAGAAAGATGTTAGATAATGAAGTGATATATCCAGATTGAGATCTTACCTCATCAGCAAGTGGATATCCTCTCTAATGCTGACTACACACCAAAGGATTCTTTTCTTTAAATATTGTTTCTTTACAGTAATTGTAAAGTATTTAGTTGGCGTCCATGTGATTATGTTACAGCTCCAGATCCATTCAGAGCCTCCCTAATTTCCAATCCTGGTCCAAGTGAAGCATCACCAACCTGATGTTTCATGCTTTTACAGCTTTAGAAATATGGTGGCAGCCCAAACACGCAACATAAGCACAACCACATGCAATAGAAAGACCAACATGTGGAATGATGATATCCTCTTGTCTGCACTCTGTGGGATTTTGGGCTGTCGCAGACGAAAGACGACCATCGTAGGAGAATCGTGGATATTTCTTTGGCCGTGGCTCTAAATCGGTGGTCTTACGTCGCACTGTGAGGCAGGTTCCACGACGGCCGTTGTCAGCGTCTTGTGACCAAAGACAAGCTGAGATCAAATTCTAGCGGTGTCAGAAATTTAGGATGACTGTCTCACAGTGTGACAGCTGCTACGACCTGTCACTCCACGTCCTCCTGCTTTCTCGCATGTTGACGTACGTCGTGTGATCGCCTGTGATTCAGTAAATGGTCATCGTACAATCTGCTCGCATCAAACTTGACGTCGTACCAAAGTTTATTAGATCCACGTCGCACAGTGTGTCATGCAATGGTCTTATAAGATTGATGAAAATTGCACAGTAGAGAGAGGCCATGGGATATAAACTTAGATTTAGGTATGAGGCCAAATGTTTCCCTCCCAACCAACAAATTCAACATGAACCATACTAAATATTGACATATCCGCCTCATTATCATTTCTTTGAGGTGATCAGAGACACACGTTCTGTTGGAGGTGGCCCTGCTGCTGCTCTGCTTTCTTAGTAATTCAGTCATGTGACATGTTGTCAACTGCACAGAGGATTGTGGGTCAGAGTAGGCAGAACAGAATCCTGGCTCACGTCTTTGGACAAACAGCCATGTTGTATAATTGTAGCCTGATGCAAAAACAAAGCTGTTGTGTTCAGCCTGGACATAATGAGCAGTTTGCACAGATGTGTTTGCTACTCTTTCACTTTTTATTTTGTTGTTTATTCCAGTCCACGAACAGGCGTAATGAATAATTTAATCCCCACAGGTCTGTGTTATGGAGAGGAAATATATTTAGTATCTGATGGATATTAATGTTAATAGCACTAAGCGCATTTGAATCCAATACAGTTAGTGACAGTGCAATCTCCTTCAAATTTATTACACACATGCTCCACCAGAATGTGTTGCTGTGTGTTTTTTTTCTGCCTGAAATCAGCAGCATGCTCATTCAGTAATCTTCAGCATATTGGTTTGTGACAAATGGCTCACTCGAATTCAACAGAGGAACGGGAAGCATTTGTAAACAGCCAGTTGCATTTTTCAGCATTTATTACAGAGACATTAATCTTGATCCCTGTTAGCAGAGGTATGCTAATCGCTGCGCGGTGCTCGCGGTTACAGCACAGCACCTGTGAGTCTGAATGACGTTAGAGCCAGCAGACCGTAGCATACGTTTATACTGTGAAGGGAATTATGTTTCAATAAGAACCACATCTGTACCACACTTTATGTGCTTTTGACATCGACTACTACACTGCTGCCAAACTGTATGCAGGAAGTGCTATATAGTGCACTCTAGTAGTATGCAGTACAAAACTGTTCAAGCAATGTTTTCACAGCATGCTAGCACAATAACAGTGCAAATACGTAGCATCAGCTAAAGACTATAAAAGAGAAATTACTCTGAACATTTATCTGAGAGATGAGAGCTGGTGTTCTGGCTCAGGTTGTAGAGAGGATGTCCACTACTCCTAAGGCTGGTGGTGTAACCCAAGCCCTACATGCCGATGTTTCCTTAGATAAACCCCAACAAACCATTGGTGTGTTAATGTATGCATGCTTGTGTGTTTGAAAGGTTGCATGTTAAGTAGGGCTGCTATTAGTCGACCAGTCAACTACTAAATTAGTTGTCCACGGTCGTTAGTGACGTCGTTGCATGGCATGCATGTGTAACGCCTTTGCAGCGATTCTGGTTTGTGGTGTAGTGGGATGGTTGGCGATTTGGGTGCAAGAGGTCCTGCGTTCGAAACCAGGTTGTTAGTTTGGAGGAAAAGTTGTTCCAGACTGTTTGAGAACTGTGCCCAAAGTCATCGACTATTGAAATGGTGATTAGTTGCAGCTCTAATGTTACGTTGTGTAAAGCTTTTTGAGTAGGTAGAGAAGTGGTTCATTGGTTTAAATAAGCTTTGAAAGATTCCAACCTTAGAGATGCCAACGTCTGGACAAAAATACCGTCATTTGTGTTTTTAAAGCAGCTGTCCAATGGCTGTGCTCTCACACTGTTATTTAACTGCACAGCTCACTGTTGACCTTCAAAGCCGTGCGGTTTGCATTCATATTCATAAAACTGATCAAACATTACACACTCCAACATCCAAACAAGCTCAGTAATAGCTGTTAACAAGGTAAACACGAGTGACCCGTCCTCCCTCTGAGCAGTGTAATCATCTATGAGCTAATATGTAAACACAAACAAACCATACTCTACAAACAGGCGTTGTAGTGGCTGATATTATTTTTATTTTCAGCCGAACTTTGTGAACTTTCTCATGTAAAACCAGCTGACTTTCCGAACCGCAGGTTTTGTCAGACTCCTAACATCTCGGATTGATTTTTTTTAATATATATTCTCACTATCTGCTGTTTTTGACTTTACAGTTGAGTGAAATTGATATTTGAAATAATTTGGTGAAATTCGAATCCTGATCTAATCCCTTCATGCTCAGCGTGGCTGCAGCGGACTATCTCCACCACAGAAAGCACAGTGTACAGTGTGTTACCGCACGTTCCTGTCACAAAGCACTGATTTAATACCGTGTCATTTTACAGACTGCACTGTGTCCAGGAATAAAAATGGAGAGGTGGGCTTAGCCTTGGTTGTAAAATGCTTTATCACACAGAAAGTGGATTATTGCACCTGGCTGCTTGTAATGGTGCGCTGTCCTGCAGGACCACCGCCACACACCGGAATCCTATAAGACCAGCAGCTAAGACCCTGTTAGGACCTGCACAAATCCACAGGCTTACACCGCTGCCTTTGAAGGGATGGAAATCACTACATCGCTGCTGGATCGAGGCTCTGCGGTGGGAGCAGTTTTTGTGACAGAGCAGGCCCTTGGTAATGCATTCATCCCACGGCTCGCCGGGACTCAGGGCGCGCTGTTCTCCCTCTAAAAGTTGGAGTGTTGAGTTCATATTGAGGAGAAAACCAACCCGGCGCACTTTGAGAAGTTTTATTTTAGAAATCCGCTTGAACTTGATGGTGTAACTGCAGGCTGCGTGGGTTTTTACCTTGTGAGGCAGCAGCCATCAGATTCACATTCAGATGGTCCGCCCAACAGCTTTGTAATTTCAGCTGAAAGCAGTCCTGAGAATTTGGGTGAATTAGTTGCTCTTGTCCTGTAGCATTTTATTACATGAGGTAGCTGAGCTGTCTGTCCACTCCTAGCTTGCAGGCTACATTAACTTTGTACTGTTAAATTCCATTATGTGGACTAATATCCACACTAATCTGTTCTACTCACATCCTTTCCTCACATATTTGTTTCACCTGAACCAACTCCTGAAAGTTCAACAGCTGAATGAAGGAACTTCACAGAACCAAACCTCTGAGTTTATCTGAAACTTTCAAACTGAATACAGTATGAGTTATTGCCTAGCTGTGTTCGTGCCCCACTGCTGGTGTTCACCGGTATTTTTTATTTTACAGCTCTATTTTGCATTAGGATTTAGAGTCAATTGGCAGGAAGAACTTTCACTGCCACAGATCAGGAAATGAGAAAATGGAGAAGGATTTCTTTTTCTGACAGTATATCCGCTCATTTGCAGGTAGAACCCAACTCCCCCGTCCTCTTCCCTTCATTCATTCTCGCCCAAATTGCTCAGGCTGTCTCTCTTCCTCCCCACAACCACTTAATCTGCTCCTCTCTCTCCTTCCATCAACGCAGCTCTCCATCTGCTTCCTCTCTAATTTTTATTTTATCTATTCAGTGCACACACGCAGCCTTTTACCCCAGTTTAAATGAATAAGCAGGCAAGCAAACAGACAAATAAATACAAGTGAAATTATATAACAAGATGTAATTCATCAGAACACAATCAAGAATGAGTGGAAAAGCAAGCAAAGTCAAGCCCAAAGTCAATCTGCAGAAGCTGTGAGACGGCATAAAGCCCGGGCCAAAGGAAGGGACGTCCCCGCGGCACATCTGCATGAATTATGGAGCTACAATGGAGCAAGCCATGATTGTTAGTGTCTATTAGATCTGTCTGTTTCCATAAGCTCAAAGCAGCTCACTGAATAATCATTCGCTTCAAGGACAGCACAGCGCCTTCAGCGAGCAGGCCTGGCGGCGCCACGCAGCATCGCCCGCCGCTCACCCATGGGTGCGGGCGTTAATCTCGGCCACTTCTCCCAGCACAGAGACCTTCCTGGTCGACTCGGATCCCTCCGGTTTACTGCAGCTCCTGCCAGCCCTGCCCTCCACGGGGCCCTGTTGTACCCTCTCTGCCTTGGGTGAAGAGGCCAGTTGTTGTTGGTGGTGCTGAGGCTTGTAATGCTGTTGTCCCGGCCTCTTAACTTCCTTCTTTCTCTCCAAGCATGACTTTCAGACAACTTTGAACCACTGTGGAGGAGCAGGCGTCCTCGGTGGGGCTGCTGATGGAGGAGAATGAAGATGCCTCTGTAGAGGCGTTGGCTGTGTTTTATTAGGTGGCGGGCGCAGTCAGACAGGGCGTGAGGACATACAGGTGGTCATATTATATTAGAGCTAAGGGCAGCTGTTATTGCACAACCTTCCCTTCCGTTTTTAGAGGTTTGTCTGTCTGATGTCCTTCAGGACGCGTCGTCTCTCTGACTTTTACAACAACTTTGGATTTTGCATTAAGGGCAAACGGAAAACATACAAGCTACGTTTAGCCAGCTAGCTGTAGCTGCAAGCATCGGCTGTGAGGTACTTTATAACATCAGATAAACTGAACTTGAAATTATCAAGCTAGCAATTAACCTGGATATATTGGAGGCTGGTCTGTTCGTCTGTGTTAGCAAGCTAGCTGGTGTCACTGAGGGGAAAGTTTTAGGGAGCACAAACATAATCTGGCCTGAGTTCCTACCAAAGCAGAAGAAATAAACAGTAAATGTTCTCGTTAACTTCTAAAATGAAACAACCAAACAACTTAGAAAAGAAAACTTTGAAGCAGCATCAGGAGAAAACTTCAGTAATTCATGTGATTTCACTGCAAACTTCAGATAGTTTTGTTGTTCTCTCTCTTTTATGCTAATATTTGTGTTTGTGGCACGCTGAAACCTCTTAGAGTTTATTTTTATTCCTTGTGTTCAGATGTTTTCCAGGTGAGGTCGACTTGACTTCTCCTGTGAAAGTGTTTGGGGAGTCTTTTTATTCTTGGTTCTGCTTGTTTTTGGCTGCCCTGCATACCTGAAGAATGATGTCTTCCCAGTAGGGCTGAGCCATTTTACTTAATGTCAATATCACGTTTAATTGAAGCTTTTTTTAAATCGGGTTTCATGTGAAAACATCAGAGATTTTATTTTAAGCCGTATCGCCCAGCCCTAGTTTTGATATATTTTCGGTTAATTGCCCGGCCTTACCGCCCAGACCTAAACCTGCCTTGTGATTGAGCCATCACTGCATCACACACACACACACACACACACGTTCTGTGCTTCAGAGGTGAGAATCTGGTGCAGGGGCGATAATAATAAAAGATGATCAAAGCAAAGACTCGGGCTACAGTCAGACAAAAGTGTGGAACATGAAAGGACAGAAAAAACGAGATAATCACCAGCGCCATCGAGAGCACCAGCAGCATCCCGGTCACCATCTGTGTGCGTGATTATTAAAACGCAGCCAGGCGGCTGTGAGCTGGGCTGATCTGAATGTGAGACCTCTGCTTTAGTGGACAAACATGGCAGAATGGAGGGAGTCCAGGTGCAGCTGTGCTCGCTGAGCTGTGCGACAGCTAAGCTGTCAAAACCTGGATGTTTAGTCCCAGGTTTCCATAAACAACATGTCATGTAGCTGCTCTTTAACGAGTTAGTCCTCAAGCTGCTCGTCCTGTCTGGAGAACTGACACGTATCTTACAATTATTTTTTCAAAGGGAGCAGTTACTATTTTTGAGCTAAATGTCAGATAAGACCAGACTTTGTGTTGGTGTTTTTAGTGTATTAATGGGATACGACGAAGGCAGTTGTCATGGAAATGAAGACACTTTGCTTGTGAGGTTTTGTGCAGCACTGTTTTTTTAGTTGCTCTCTTGATGGAGTGCTGAGAAGGCGAGGCAGGTAGATAAAGACGTGGGAGCAGGGAAACATGTCAAGATGTGATGTTGCTGGCTACGCCGGAACCATTATGGAGCCACTCCTGACCTCATTATCACACAGATCTGAACATCCATCAAGCCGGAGCTCAGCGTGCCGACGTTAATGCACCCTCCAACGGCCGACATGTTGACTTGCCAATGAAATGACTGCTTAATTCCATTTGATTGTCCACGCTCAGGTGATCAGGGAGTGTGTGTGTGTGTTTGCTAGTATGGCAAGCATGTGCTTCACTGATCTGGTGGCTAATCTGGCTAGCTTGCGGTTATTAACTAAGGTTACAAAGTCATGTATCGTGGCTACGCTTGCACACTATAGCATGATGGTACTGTTGCCAAAAGCTGGTTGAGGGCAGCTCACCTGGCCAACGTAACGTAAATGCATGCTAGAAACATGATGTGCTAATGCCCAGGATGCTGACTGCACTTCACGGGCAACAAAAATCGATATTTTTCAAACGTAACCGATGCACAACCTGAGTTTTGTTTCCAAGTGAGCATTAAGCCCTTCTTGGAGGCGCACACCACATAAAATACACCTCTTTAAAGCGTTAACACGCTCAGCTGTGATGGGAGAGTCCTGCCGGCAGCGAGCGCTCGGACTCGGTGGGGACACAGAGGCCTTTCTGTGCTGATGAACACAGCGGTTGTTGGGGAAAAGGTCAGGGGATTTTGTTGATATTCTGCAGCCGTGCGCTTTTTGGCAGGACACTTTAAGGCGCAGCGGGCACTCGAGCTTGAAATGATGTTGCTTCCTCCGGCCAGGAGGCGACGGCTCCCATGCCACACAGCATATGCAGGACGCCATAAATCCTGCAGTGTAAATAAAGAGCCGCTCCGCTCCACCACGTCTCACTCCCTCTGTGTCCTTTTTTTCTGTCCTGTCTCTTTCCATTTTCACTCGTCTTCTCTCTCATTTTTCTTCCTGAGTTTTCTCCTAGCCATCTCTCTCTCTGGCTTTTTCTCTTTTTCATTTTCTCCAGTGATGCAGTGGTAAACAAAAAGTCGGCTGATCTATGACCTCCATGTGTGATATTTTTCAAAGATACTTCTGGCTGATGTATATATTTATTCCTGCCGTGATGGCGCTGCTGTGAAACGTGCATCATGGTGGGTTATTATGGAAAACAAAGGAACGGTAAATCTCATTTAGGCTCAGCTGGACTTTATTAACTTCACAGCAGGCACTGACAGAGGTTTATGCTTTGACAGATGTTTTGAACGCTGCATGCAGTGTTGGACCACTACCCCCACGGCACACACACACACACACACACACACACACAATCCCTAATCACAGGCTTACAGCTCCCTGCTGCGTGTCGGCAGCATTCGGGCCCAGCAGGTGTTTCGCTGCCGTTTAAGGATCACTTTGCTAGTGATGACACTTTGTTGGTTGTCATCATAAACTTTAAATAAATATGAATGAAACTTCTGTTATGAAACATCCACACAGTGTGGGAGGCTTCAACTGTCGCCATGTTGGCAGCGTCAAACTGAACTCCTGGTTTATCCAAATACAGATGCAGAAGCAGGAAACAGTGACACCTTTAATTATGTTAAATAGATATATTAAAAGATGATTATTGGTTGGTTATATATTTAAAAAAATGTTTTGTTTTTGTATCAGGCCAAGTTGAACTTTCACTCTAGAGATCTATTTTTTTAATGCTACCCTCAAGTTGCCACTTGATCCTGACAAATTAGCATCCTGTCAGGAAGTACTGAGCATGAACATGACTAGCAGTCACATGACAAACATTCAGCATTTGTCTGAAGTGCGGGCTTTCTGTCATTTTGGTCACCTTGAAACTGACTTTGACAGTGAAAGTGGAGTCTTTTGTTGTGAAGGTTCGTTACCTTTGAGCAGAGTTTCTAAAATATACAAAAATCAGCTTTTTTTTAAAGAACAGCTCGGCTGTGAAATGCTGCGAATCCGTCTACTTTTAGAATCAACTTTGAAAGTCATTCAGGAGTTTGTTCACTCCATGGAAAAGCTTGCAGCATCCTCTGGGGAACGGTGTGTTGAGGAAATGTGAAGTCAAAATATAACACTGCTTTTCTACAGATGCTCCTCTCTCAGGAACATGGACGACAGCTCAGCGTCTGCAGTGTAGTGTCAGTGGTTTTAGAACATGTCAGCGCTGAGAAACATTCACCTGAGTCCATTATCGCAGCTCCCAGTCTATAATGAGCTCATTTACTGCGTGTTGTTCTTAAAGTGAATGTGATGACGAGTGCCATTACAAACAATAATTAACTGCCTGGCTGTTTGCATGGCGGGAAATGTGTTCTATTACAGCATTAAAAATGTGATTTTACTCGTCACTGACTCGTAACCTTAATGGCAGACTTTCCATTATTTGGATCACATCCATTAACGTACCTGAAAACTCGACAGAGAGCTGTTAATGCTGAGCCTAAAACAGTCTGTGGACCAGGTTGTTTTTCTGATGCAGACGTCTTTGTGTTTGCGTGCATGTCTGCAGTGACTCAATCAGCACATCTGTAACTTTATTTTGTTTTTATTTTGAGGAGATGAGCCTCTTTTGTTCTGGCGGTTTCTCTCTGTGCATTAATACCTTGAATCTCAGCCGTCATCTGTTAAAGGAAGTAATCTTCCCTCAGCAGTAAACATGTGAAGCTGGATGTACCCTCAGATGTGATATCTTCATCTAAAGGAGCCAGGTGTCTCCTGCCTCCTTTAACTCAGAAATGTGCACTCTCATTGCGAAAGCAATTACCAACACCGTGAGTCTGACAGGAACAGCAGAATGTGAAAAGTGGAGAATTGAATGTGGCAAGGCTGAATAAATGGCAGCACTTAGCAGCCGTTTCTTCTTCCCCGTGTACATGAGTTACTGAAGATCACATGGCTCTGTGATCCATTACTACAGCGGAGCTATTATGCTCAACTTTAACATCGCATCTTCCATCCTGGGGGGGGAGGTTTATGCACCATTTGGGTGGAGAGGTGAAGACTTTTCTGCAGCAGGGATGAAATTTGTGTCTTTTTTTTATACTTCTGCTGGTTTCAGTTCAGTATCCGCTCCACCTGCATGCTCTCCAGCTGTTTTTTAATACATTGCTTTAACCCTTTGACTACTATATTATAACAGGTCACCTTCATTTTTTAACGATTCTGTCAGAAAATGTTCTTTGTATTAATTATTTTTCCTGTTTTTCTTGACAGATGACATATAACTTTCAGAAGCTGCCACATATTTGTTATTATGTTATAAATGCTCAGAACAGTGTGTAATAACAAGAAAAGTAAAAAAACAGATTTGAATTTTCATCAAATTTCTCTTTATAAACAGCTATAAATGTTCAGCGACAAGACAACAAGAGATCACAAACATTAAACTCAAACTATTTCACATCAACTCTCCTACGCTCCACTAAAGCCCCGCCCCCTGGCACACACGCAGTGTGGTCATTACCGTAATGAATGTAATAGCGATAGAAAGAGCTGTTTCTCAGCTTTCAGAATCCGTTGAGATTTTTTTTTAATAGTGCGAACACAACCAGAGCTACGGTAGTTTCAACAGCGCATGTCCATTTCTGTTGCCGGCGACAGCTCCATGTTAGGAGGGTTAATAAACACAGGTGTTATCCTGCTCTCCTGTTTTTTCTTTAAACCAATTTCTCCACCAATCATTCTTTTTGGATATTAACAGACCAAAGATACTTATCTTGTAGGGGTCTGACGGTTCAAAAATAAATGCAAATATAATAAACCAGGCTTTTCTTAGTCTTAAGTTTATGATTCAAAGACTTTTATTGTCGATTCACTGTGTAGAACATGCTGTTTCTCTCTCACCGTAGTGTTGTGAAATAAATCAGTGGCAGAGGGGGGAGGTAGTGGATTGAGTTCAGCATCCTGACAGCCTGGTGGATGAAGCTGTTAGACAGTCTTGTGGAGCGGGCCTGAAGGCTGAGGTGGCGGTGTGAGGGGTGGGAGTTGTCCTCGACAATGCTGATGGCTCTCCAGGTGAGGCAGAGCAGAGGAGCACCGATGATCTTACTGGCTGCATTCACTGTGCGTTGCAGAGTCTTTCGGCAGGAGCTGGTGCCACCTCCACACCACACAGTGATGCAGCCAGTGATGATGCTCTCAATGGTGCCCTGGTAGAAGGAGTGCATGATGGGAGGCGAGACATGTACTCTCCCCGGTTTGCAGGGGAAGTAGAGGCGTTTCTGAGCTAGCTTTTAGTGTTGTCTGCTTGGCCTGCTCAGCCTCTTCACTGCAGTACCATTGATGGTCAGCGGGGGGTGCTGTGGAGGCTTTCTCCTGAAGACGCCAATCTGTAGTTTACCTGATCGTTGTTGGTTACAACCACAGCCGTGTCATCTGCAAACTTGACGATGTGGCTAGGCACAGTGGTGAAGAGCAGCGGGCTGTGTAGAATGTGATGAACCTCATCTGCAAAAAACAAAAAGAACTGGCAGAAAAACAGCTTCTGAACTTTAGAGCACCGCTGTGTGACGTATGAGTTACCTTTCCATTTTATTAATACTAATCTGCTCATGTTGGCTGCAGGGTACAGCACTGTTATCTCACGCCTTGTATTCCAGTCTGTCGTTGTTTATTGTTTCCAGCAGTACCCAAAATGGAGCCATACAAATAATTTAGAAGTAGCATGGGGATTATCTGTGCTAATTTTACTGTCAGACTGCCATGCTGGCTGCTGCAGGAGACGCTGTGACTCTGTGAGACAGCTCATTCTCATTCTAAAATACTTGCAGAATTTTCAATAACACCTTGGATTTTCAAGTTTTTGTAGTCGTCCAGCGGTGTTCCTTCCTTCTTCTTTTGTTGACCCTTGTCTGGTTGTTGCTCTGCCTACATCACGTGTGTGTTTCTCTGATTCTTTGTGTGTCCGTCCAAATGTGTCCATGGGCAGTTTATTCTGCGTCTGTTGGTACCCCTGGAAATCCAACTCCAATCCACAGAGAGCAAAATAGAAAAAGAATCAGGATTGCTGCACAGGCTTTGATTGAAGGGTACATCAATGTGTGAATGTTTGCCCAGAATCATTACCGTGGTTTTAACCCTTCATGGTGAAACGCCTCCAGCTCACACAGCCACAGGTGGGCTCTGCTGAACTTTTGACTGGGCTCAGATCTCATGCTTATTTGCTCATTTGGGTTAACAACAGCACATTGTGTGCACTTGCAGTGCAGAAGTGTGAAATGAGGTCAAACTTCCTCTGCTGTTCTGTGTTCGTTTCATCCTCCTCCTCCTCCTCCTCTTTGTCTCCCTCTACCACACTAATTACCTTTTGGTTTTAAGTAGCTTCATTAATTCTGTAGTAACGATGCTGTGCTGACCACAGTACCTGACATTAATTCATAATTAACACAGAGTCCATCCACAGTAACAGAGAGCTGCCTCTGAGCTGGAGTCTGCTGCTCTCTGCTTTTTGGAGCATTCACCTATGAAGTGATGTCAGCACATATCTGACAGGCTTTTAGTGGCTGAATCTGTCAAGTCATGTTTTGACCAGAATGAGCTCACCTCAATTGGCAATATTAATGCTTTTAAACATACATACAGTTCCTGTGTATTGCTGCTGCATTGGCAAAATTTCCCAGCTTGGAATGAACAAAGTACTTCTATTCTATTCTATTCTATTCTATTCTATTCTATTCTATTCGATTCTGTACATCCTTCTTAAAGCTCTGGCACAGAACTGTTGTCTCCCCCTTCTGGCAGGGGGTTGGGTTGTCAGATTTCTTGTGTAGGGGGCAGAGGGGGGAGGTTGGGCAGAGCAGGGAGCTTCCTGACAGCCTGATGAATGGAGCTGTCCCATCAGTCTGCTGGTCCTGGCCCGGAGGCTTCACAGTCTCTATCCTGGTGGCAGCACACTGAAGAAGTGCTTCAAAGGCTGTGTGGGGTCTCCTGTGATGCGGAGGACCTTACAGGTGAAATGGTTGTTGTAGAGGTCTAGGAGGGAGGAGAGACGGACGCCGATGATCCTCTGAGCTGCCGTACAGTACAGTGATGCAGCTGGACAGGTTGCTCTCAGGCACGTAGACGTGGTCCATAAAGTCCAGGAGAGGTCCTCCCAGGGATTTGGTGCTGCTCACCTGCTCCACAGCAGCACCGTTGATGGTGGTGTGTATGCACAGCAAAAACACACAGTAAAAGAGCTATGCTAACCTAGCTTGGATCTCAGATAGTAACAAAGCAACAAACAGATTAGCACTGGTATAAAATCTATTACTAAAATAAGAGATTTTTGTCTTGCAAATGTGGAAATGTTCGCGTATTTTGGGAGTCAGCAGTGTTATGTGGTGTTTGTCTGACTTCACTGTGTGGGAATGTCACAGACTCCAGGTTTAAAAGTTGTCTGCTAAGCACGGAGCAATTTAGGTGCTGCCGATCGACTCAATCATCGCTGAGAGACACATTTCACAGCAGTGTCACTCAGATTTTTCTCTTTTTATATCCTCTTAGGTAGCTAAACTAAATACACAGCTGAATTCCTCCACTATACACACACAGACACACAACTGTTATTCCGATGCTCAGCGGTTTGAGTTATGGGCCCTTTTCTTTCCAAACAGTGAACTCTTTGAACAGAGTCCTGACAGAGACGGAGCGCACGAATAATTGTTTCATTGCTCTGCTTGAAGCAGGCCCATCCATCAGGCTGCCGTGTGTCCTGCAGTGAGTGTGCGTACAGTGTGTAGATGAGGGAGAGGATGTGATGATGATGATAATGATGATGATGATGAAGGCCATCTGAATACAGATACAGTGCACTGGAGACAATAAGGCAAGAGGAGGCGTGTTTATACGAGCTGAGCACTGTCATGAAAAAGTCCCCTCACCTAAATGTGAACCATTTTTCACATTTATAAGGGCACCAGAGTGCACTATCTTTATGTGAAATAAGGCAAAGTAACTAAAAGAGAGCCTGTTTCCAACCTGTACAGTGAAGCCTTGATCAGTGCATGTGCACCAGTGTCACTGTGTTACATCCACCTTTACACAGAAAGATTCAATGCATGCACAGGCACTGTGATAGTGACAAAACGGATCACTTCAGCCAGTCGAACGTGTCACTAAATCTTGTGCACATGTACTAAAACTAGGGATGTCACGATCTGATCACGTGATCGGAAATCAGGCCCGATTACGTGATTTCAGACTCGATCGGAATCGGACATTACCTCCCCATCAGGACTCGGATATATATTTATTAGGGCTGTCAAAGTTAACGCCCTCTGTGCAGGGTGGCTCTGTGTCTTGTAGTGTTGGGGTATGACAGTCGCTTTTGGCGCGACAGGTCCTGGGTTCGAGACCTCGATGTGCTGCGTGTGTGAAACCTCCCAGTGTGGCGACACACACGGGTTTTGCCGTAATGAGTGCCTGTATAGAAAGTATTGGATCGGGACTCGGTATCGGCAGATACTCAAAATCTAATGACTCAGACTCGGACTCGGGGGCAAAAAAACCTGATCGGGACATCCCTAACTAAAACCATCCATTGCTTACCCTCATACAGGAATACCGCTGTACAGTCATGTTCAATGCATGTAGGTACATGAATAGGTCTTCTGCTTGCACACACAGCGAGCTCATACGTGTGCATGGATAGCTCTGTTAATCAGACGTGTAGGCAAATGGCACTTTACTCACATGGGTGCACAAACAGCTCTGTTGCTTGCATGCAACATGAATAGCGCTGTTGATCATATGTGTACAAAAATATCTCTGTAGCTCACACACAGGAATAAAGATCATAAGCTCACACACATCCAGGAATAAAGAGTACGGACATGACGTCACAGGATGTAGAAGTCGGTGTCAGAAAGCTTGTTGAGCGTTTGCGTCGTGTTAAACTGTGAAAACATCTGAGAAGCTGAAGAGCTGTTGTGTGACTGACTGCACAGATTCACATTGACAGTAATTTGGTTACGGAGGTGTCACATGTAGTCTGAAAAGAAGACTTAGAAGCTCTCAAAGATCGAGTGAGATCAAACACTACACTGTTAATAAATGAGGAACGGACCATCGCACTGGAGCAACATTCAGGTGCCCTGAGTTTCTGTTATTGTTCCAGATGGTACCAGCTCTGTGAAAGTATTCATCACTCAGCGGGCTCAAAGCAACAGACCTCATCAGATACTGACCCACTTCTCTCTTTAAATATATCAAACATACCCCCTCAGCAGAGACGAGCGTCCCGTCTCTGCTAATTAACTCGCCTTAGATTCTCTCTGTTTACTGACGTGAAGTGTGGCTGTCAGAGGAAGAGGGAGAACACGCCAACAACATCTGATAGCCTCCCTGTCTGCCTCTGCTTTTAAAGCAGTTAAAAACAGGTTGGTTTTAATGAGACACCAACTGATTTATTTTCATTTTTAATCTCATAATTCTTATGATGAAGGTCAGTGATTAGACACACAAGGCTCAGGAGGAGAAGAGAATAGTCCCATCCTCTTATGTGAAACTGTTATTCATGTTATGAGGATTAAGTTCCAGGTTTATAAGTATGGATGAAGATGTGTGATGTCTCCCATAGGTTTAAGAAAATGTCATGTTGCTTGTTTTTTTGAAGCAATGTGCCCTCTTGTTGTGTAAATAGGTGACGTTGATGATCTTTTTCTAATCTTAAATATGCATTTAAGATCAGGGTAAGGTTGTAGGTAAATGTTGCCTGCCTCAGGTCCTCAGATGAGATTAATACCCCGTTCACACTGGGGAAAAAAATGTGGCTTAAACAGGATTCGGCCGCATCCTGATCAATCCAGATGTGATTTTTCTGAGTGTGAACACCTCGAATCCGGCTGTATCCGAGTGATTTCAGTGATCCACCTCTCGTGGGTGGATCTAGCCGGATTGGCTCAAATGTGGCTCAGGTCTGAACGCAAATGTGGCGAGCGAATCCGGCTAGCGACATGCTACTTCCTGTTAGCGACATGCTACTTCCGGTTCACGGGGCGCGACACGGGACAAAAAAACGCATGACGCATGCGCACACGCGGTCCTACCGCAGCGTGAATGGACTCTGTATATTACGAGTCGCCACCTAGTGGTTTGGAGGACAGCAAACATGCTGGATGAAGCCGGATTGAGTGTGGACACAAGTGTGTGCTAGCTAGATTTGAAAATAGGTCTGAACGCATCCAGCTAAAGGCTGTCTGGGCTCAATCCTACTCTAGCTGGAATGACTTTCTCCGGTGTGAACGGGGCCTAAGACTGCTGATCGACGAGTTAATTGAGAGCCTTGCCTTTTGGCTCATGAGCGTGCATTACTGAGGATGCTGCGCTGATCTGCCAGTCAGTCTGCATTCTTCTGCCCCTCAAGATATTTGGACTCCTTTACTTGAAGCAGCAGCTCAGGAAAGACCATTACAATGGCAATGCTTCAGTAAGAAAATCATGCTGCTGTGAAAAAAAGAGACTTTGACCTTATGAGATGAGACGGGGCTGAACGTGTATATTTACGTGGCCCTTGGTGCAGAGGTTAGCTTCACAGGTCTCAAACAAACTACCATTAAAACAGGAAGCAGCATTTGAAGTGAGACGCCCAAATGTATTCCAAGAAAACATCGCCGCTCTGATGCAAAGATTGTAAGGTCTCCTGAGCCTCGCAGGATAAACAGACTCATTCTTTGTGTAAAGAAGACAAACCAGCCGCAGCATCATCATTCTAACCAGGTAGTAAATTAAATCCGTCCACATTGTGTTATCCACCTGCTCGCTGCATTCTCATTCAGCGCCGCCCGCTCGCTGCAGTGCGAGAGCTTGTTGTTGTCGGGCTGAGGATGACACCAAAGGTCACCGCTGGTCCTTCTGTGCCACTCCCTCCCTCAACTAGATTACACCATAAATCAGCCTGCTTGCATTATAAGCCAGTCCGTAATCCAGCCAGGAGGGAGGCTGCTGTGTTTGTGTGAGTGTGTGTGTAGTAAACATGCTTTGACATTACAGCTGCTCTGATCATTCTTCTCCCTTCATCAGCATACTGTGTGTGTGTTGTACACATTACGGTGAGATCCAGTCAGCACTTACATACTCCTGTGCAGCACAAAATGAGCACGCTCAGCACGGACGTCGGTGTTGTTCTTGTGAAAACCATGTTTCTACTGATGCAATGAATGAATTTCTTCAGATTTGGTACACGCAGCTCATGAACTCAGGAAGAACTGTGACCTCCAGGAAATACATTTTGCTCAGAACCTACAGGTTAAGTGATTGTGACATCATGACCCTTTCATTCACCCTCTGAGGGAGTTTCTTCTAATCTGGCCCAAACATGGACTTGGACTCAAGAATGAACTGATAAGAATTTAGTGGGCAAAGGTAAAAGATTAATGTGAGTATAGCTTCAAATGTGATGAATTGTGATGATTTCAGGCAGCATGACACATTGTTAAATGACCTTAAAGTCTGCACAGGAAGTGGTTTGTTAGCTCTGTAGTTGGTTTTCTTTTTTATTCTAATTCTAATTACTGCATCTAATGATTCTCAAGGCTGAGCTGGAAATGTAGTTGTACCAAAAAAAACTTACTAAAAGAGTTACAGAAAGTTTAGTTTTAAGTTTAATGGAAGCATGAGAGAGTTGGTGGTCGTTTGAATGAATGATGGCCTTAATAAATGAATACAAACTTAACATAAGTGTAGTGATTCATCACAGTCTCAGGAGGTTTGTTGTTACTATAACTCCTTTGGTTTATTAAAAAACTCTCCAGATACGAGGAGCCTGACCTCGGCTCAGCTCGGCTGTTTTCTCATCACAAGAGACTCACTGTCGTTCAGCATGAACATGTAAGAGGCTGTGAACGCCCACGTTTACTCCACACAGGCTAAAAGAGTGGAAAACTTTATTTTAAACCCACATTTTCAGACCGTCTGTCTCAAAGAGACTCCACAGAGCCTAACTCAGTTGCTCACACAGAAGGAGCCACAAATAGCTGCGCCTCCTCTGCAAGAAAGCACGACCACGTCCTCACATCGCAATGTGAAGTTCATGTTAGCTTGTGTCACGATGTGGGAGGAATATTTGCAGAGCTTTTCTGAAGCACGTTATTATCACCACAGAAAATGAATTCAGTATTTAATTTTCCATTTTCTTACGATAAGGACTTCTATCTGTCTTTAATTGTTAGGGGTGGGAGTCGTGTTTGAAAAGGAGAGGATTGAGATGGGATTTTTAGGTGGCGAGAGAGTCAATGGTACAAAGGTCTTTGGGTAGAGAAGTGTTGTGGAAGAATGGCTGAACCCCATAGAGGTTCAGGTAGAATGGAGCAGAGGAGGACTGAGGAAGATCTGACTGTGTATGGCTGTAGGAGATCACAGAGGTGTGGAGGTGCTCGATTATGGAGAGCTGTGAATGTGAGATAAATAAATTTGTGAGTGGACCAGGAGCCAGTGAAGCTGTTTGTGAATGGGACAGATGTGCTTAGAAGAGGACGTTCTGGAGAATTCTGAACCAGTTGTAGTTTATGGAGGGACTTGTGAGGTAGACCAGAGGACCAAGAGGAGAATCACAATTTGAGAAAGTTGTGTGCAAACCATTGATTTCAAGCAGGTTAATCCGAAAAGGAAGAAGGTGGAAGTGATGTAGTGAACAGGTAGAGCAGGGTGTCATCAACGTAACAGTGGTTGTGTTTTCTAAAGATATGACCAAGGGGAGGTCATGGAGAGCGTTGAGATCTTAACATTTTAAAAGTTAGAACTGACTAAATACTTTCATAGTGTCTGAAGATGGAACGTTAACCAGCGTCATGTCTCTGCATCAGAGTTCCAGTCTGTTCTCATGACAGTTAACAGTGAGACTTGAAGCATATCACACATTATAATAATATGTGATAACACAATGACCTGATTATCACACAAAAAACAAACACGGAGCAAGATTAACGGCGTCTTTCAGATACAGCAGCACCCACCCGTTAAAGTACATTTTTAATCCTTTATTTACTATGAAAAGACCTCTCAGGAAAATAAAAATCTGCTTTTCTGATCATAATGTAACTACTGTAAAACACAGCTTGATGTAATCAATAGCAGACATTTAATGGAGTTTTTTAAGTTTGATTTAAATGTGATGTCTCTGAGGGTTTCCTCTCTGTCAGGCAGGACAGAAGCAAAACAATCACCTAGAAGCAGAGTGTGATTAATTTATGATGGAAAAGAGGTAATATTTCATAGTTAGAGGGAACTGATAGCACTGTAACTTAATGAGAAAATGAAAGTGAGAGGCCCGTTCAGATACGTGTCCTCCCAGGAAATGAATATTCATGAGGACATAATGGAGGAATATTAAGAGACGGAACAGGCATTCTGGTTAAACTCATTATATCTGAATGGTCATTGCAGTGGAACAGAGGAGCTGCTGTACTGTGCGACACTCATCACACCCAGCAGCAGCCTGTCACACAGAGCAGCCGAGTAGCTCAAACTTTCTGACATGTTTCAGGCAAATTTACATTTTTTAGGCTTTTGATTGACGCCTCTGATGATTAGGGTGTGCTACAACCACAAGAGAAGATCTTCTGGCCGTCACTGTTTTGTTTTGTTAAGCCTGAGGTAACCATCGTTGGAAGAGCAAGGGGTTCAGAATGTTTAGTGGAGTAATAGTCAGTGCCCCTGCTGGGCATTAGAGAGAACACAGGCTTTAGCATGTAATGTTCTTTAATCCCTCTTTTAATGTTTGTCATTGCTGTCTAGGGCTGCAACAAACGAGTGTTTTTGATACTCGGATACTCACCCATTGTTTTTGCGATTACGCGGATCACGCATAAATGTCATAGTGTTTCCATAGCTACGGCTGCATCTAGCCTGCATCTGGACCGCTGCAGTGTCATTGCTATATAGCCCACGACCACCTTCATGCCCGGTGCCAAAACCGTGTGTGTGTGTCAGGTGAACCCGCGTTTTGAACCCGGGACCTCTTGCGCCCAAAACGCTGATCATCCCGCTACGCCACAGGAGAATCATCCCATTGACGTCACTAAACGAGTCATCGAGTACTAAATTAGTTGTCGATGCAGTTTCTCTCTCTGCGGTTTATGGTGTCATTTTAGCATTATTTGGTTCAGATGCTGTACAAAAGAGCACAGAAAGACTTCACATCCACGTTCAGGAGCCAGGAGGCAAACACATGTGAGAGTGCTTCACCTTCGTTCCCCCTCTCCCACTCTGCATGCTGTGTTCGTGCTTTAATTCAGACCTCTTCCCTCCTGGAAGCTCTCATTACAGAGACTCAGTACAACTTGGCATCTGTCAGCAGCTGCAGGCCCGTCCCTGTTTTTTTTTTTTGTTTTGTTTTTTTTTTGCCTTGCGCCAAACGGGAATATTGACAGCCGCTGTCATTAGGGGAAGTTGGCGTTGTCATGGCAACATTACACACTACCAGGTCCAGTCAATGGTTGGCTGAACCTCCTCTCTTTCTAACATATTCTCCATCACCTCTCCATTTCAAAAAAACAAAGACTAGATTTTGTCATGACCTTCAAATGATTTTACTGCAGGTCCGATTTGATGTGTGCGACCACTGAACCGAGGGTTGTGTTTGTCCAACAGCCGAGAGACACAGGCTTAGAAACACCCTTCAGATATTTTGGAAGCTGGTAGTTGGTAGGTTTATCAACCATTGCTACATAGAGAGGACCGTAGCTTTTGCTCTGTGTAACAGACTGTTGGCTACGTATAGGAAAACTAGACTTTCTCCCAGCTGTCAGGGGGGGTGAGAGGTGGGGTACATCCAGGACAGGCTGCCAATCTTACCATAGAGACACACCATGTCAGTCTAGACTCATTTTTTACTGCAATACAAAGTCCTGTACCTCTGTGTAACTAGCACAGTGGTATAAGGAACAGAGATCAGTCAAACGTGTCATCTGTGGCGTGTGACACGGCACAAAAAAGGCAAAAATGACAATTGAATCAGCTTCATTTTCCTTTTTAAGTTTTTAGAAAAATGACTAGAATCTGATTTCTAACATTTTTCCAAGTATTTTGGAGTGTTATCAATATTATGCATATTGTTCACAGCTACTTACACGTCACGTCACCTGAAACGTCTCGTGTAATCGCTTCTGTCTGCAGTAAAAAGGAGAAAAAAGGAGCCTTAAATTCAGACTGCAGGTCTTCAGCTGTCTGGTCGTTGCTCTTATTTTCACAGAAGTGCTCCAGTTAAAGCAGGAAGAAAGCTGTAAAGTGCCACACTTAAAAAAAAAAAAACCCTTCAGTATTCTTAAGCACAATAACTCCACCTCCAGGTGCCGGCGCTGCTGGACGGCACAGGTGTGTGTCTGAAAGTGGACGCATTAAAGGCTCTGAAATGGCAGCGCTGAATGCAGCAGAGTCACCTGGATGATGCTGTATTCATGCTCTGGATGTGCTTCAGTGGTTTATTCTTCTTCAAAGAGCCGAATGTGTTTTTCTGTGCACCTCCCTCCCAGCTGCTACAGAGAATTACACATTATTAAACATCCACAGACCCACTGTGATCAACCACATCTGAAGCCATCTGAAGTAATGACAGTCCACCCCAAAGGATCCATTCAGTGTCCTAACAATAGAGATTGTGAAGCTTTATGTTACATTTTTGTGTTTCACTTTGAGATTTATTAACGCCAGACACAGTCACTACATTTATTACACTGACTGTAATAGCCCCAAATGAAAGCTAAACTATAGAAAACAACTGTTGAAGACCAGTATGTATCATGAGTGCCAGTAAGAGCATTCAAATCTGCTGCTTAGGCTCAAACTTGTTGCCATGGTTGCCAAAGAAATGGCAGAGAAGTTTGTTGCAGATTGGAGAGGTTTGCCTGTATTGGTGCAGAGCTTTACAACGACGCATCTACCTATTGTAGCTATTTGTTACCACAAGGGGGCAGTGTCAAAAATGTGCATCAACCAGAGCTTAAAGGGCCAGCTCTTGTTGGTTTTTATCTGTTGTGAGCCAAGTTTTGTATTTTATCCAAGCGGCAACCTTCGGGGCTCAGACTTGAAGCCCATGCGGAAGTGTCAAAACTTGTAATTCACGCCGCAACCACTGGGGGCTGGCTCCCAAAGCGAGTCATTTCCCATAGACTCCCATGTTAAAATGGCCGACTTCACAGCAGAAAAGAACATGTTTACAGCCTGGTACAAAAAACCACTCTGGTCTCAGATGATAGGTTCTCTTCTAGTGTCAGTTGTAGGGAGGGTGAATTTTTTTACAACTCACTCGTTTCACTTGTATTCTGACTTAAAATTACGCATAATTATGGGCGTTGCCACTTGAGTGACAGACGGTTGACGTATCACAGCGTGAGTTTCCTGCTTCCACGATCGCCCGCCCCCCTAAACCCCGCTCGTGCTCCCCCTTTTTGTCCATATTTGGAGTTTTGGCGGACGTGACGCTGCCAACATGGCGGCGGTCATCAACGTCCTGGAACCTCCCACCGAGCCTCAGAACGGCTCTTCAGAAACAAACGGGTGACGTCACGGAAGCTCTGTCCATAGTTTTTACTGTCAATGATTTTATCACGTGTTGACTGCTGCAGAGTGATGATTTACAGAGGAAGCTTTTATTTTCTCGCTCCTCCTCCTCCTCCTCCTCCGTCCCTTGCTCTTTGTGTTGTGTCTGAGTTTAGATGGAGCTACATGGTTGAATTCAGTCAGCCAGCCTTCTGGAGCACTTTCACTCATATAAAAGCCTATTGTGTTGTAGTATAAATAGTTTAAAGTGATGAGAAGCCTTTAATTTATATGGTTTCTTTAGTTGTAAGGTTTGTTATGGAGGAAGTCTGCAGAGGACAGCAGTGATGGCTTTTCTCTGTCTGACTTGCTGTTTTCTTGTTTTAGTGCTTCATTTGGTCCCTTTTTTATTTTGGTGCTGTGCTGTCGTTTGCAGTAAAATGGGAGTGCACTGTTTCAGGTAACACACTGGTACACCTCACAAACAACACACACACAGACACACACAGGCGTATAAATCAAGCAGGCCAAACCTCATGGGAGCACACGCATGCCTTTACACACACTGATGGCTTTCCTGGAGATTCACTGCAGCTGTAAAATTATCTTGTAAAAGAGCGGTGGGGGCGTCCGGTTCATTAACACAAAACACACACACACACACTCACATCATGACCCCTGCAAGGAATTCATTCATTTTTATGCCCCCTCACCTCGTGGATGTTTATTTGTTTTCCAACCCATTAGCTTAGCTGCTTTTCAGGACTCTACCCCCCTTTACACTTTAGGGGCCGTCCCTGCTGTACACACTGTAGGTTCGCAGGAGCAGGAGATCCTGTGATGGATGTGACTTCAAACATGATGCTGTAGATGAACTCTCTGAATATCCCCCTGGGGATCAATAAAGTAAATATCTATCTTTCTAAAGAAGAGTACCGTATTTTTCGGACTATAGGTTGCACCAGCCAAGAAAATCCATAACGGAGAGAGGAAAAAAGTCGCATTTTTGGGGGAAATTTCTTTGACCAAATCTGAGACCAATAACGGACATTTTATCTTGAAAGGCAAGTCATAATAACAATAGAATAAAGAAGAACAGGCTGAATAGGTGTACAGTATGCTAGCTAACACATTGATGCTTATTCAGTTATTCACACTACTATAGCATAAAGAACGGAACAAGTTGATCAAACTCTCCGTCTCACACAAAATCACTAAATCCATTCAATTCTTCATCCTCGGTGTCACTTCTGAACAACTCCGCTAAATCCACTAGACAAGTCTAGAGTGCCCTCTAGTGGCTGTCACTGTAAAAAAAAAAAAAACACATGTGAAATTCTATATTTTAATATATAAGTCGCATACCCAGCCAAAAGATGGAAAAAAATGCGACTTATAGTCCGGAAAATACGGTACTCTCAGCACATCGTCAGACTCAAATTACCCAGTTCTATCTATCCTTTAACCTACAAACATCCGCTTAGGAACTCCATCCTTTCGGTATGCTTGGAAGTGTTCTTATAGTTTGGTGACACTGTGAAAACAGCCTTTTCTGCAGCTCACTCTTCAAAGGCCCTCTGAGTGCTATGCATGCAAAAAACTCACACGATGAAGACTTGATTCCAAAGACTGCTGCTAAGATACAAATTTAATCATAGGAAGAGCTTCTTTTGTTTGGTGCCCTTTCATTATGTTTTGATCCTCTCTTTGTTCTCCGCCTTTTCATAATGGTGGATTGACACTAAACTCTCCATTACAATGAAGTGATTGCCTGTGTCTGCGCGCCGTTGTGTTCGCTTCGCTTCCCGTTGAAGTCGTGGGAATGAATAAACGGGCGGGAACATGTGCAGAGGAGCTGTGTGTTTGTGTGCGTGAGGAAGACAACAGCAGTAATTATTCCCTAACTGTGTTCATTTTATTTTATTTTTTAATGCTGTGGTTTGTTTTTTTTCTTGTCGCCGCTCTGAAAAACAGGAGCTTTGTAAAACACACAAGTGGGTTTATTGTGGAGGACCGAGCAGCGGCGTCAGAGTTCAGGAGGTTAAAGAGTCCGTTTGTGTGTAAATTTCTCCCTCAGTGCTCGGCTTGTTCAGCCACGTGTGTAACAGTGATTACACTGACCGTTTACCTCCATCCATTCGGTTTCATCTTGAAACATCACATGTGACAGTATACATTGTAATTGTGATTTATCGTTGTGTGTAAAGGGCCTGAAAATAAGAAAATGCTCCATACACCTGGCGTGAAGTGAGTGATGGGAACAGCTTTAAAATGCTGCCGCAGCATGACGCTCGGAGTAAAGATGGGGGGAGGATGTGTGACAACATGAGCCTTTTTATGGTTCTTTCTTACCGTGAAGTGTCCATAAAGGATTACCTAACATTTGTATTTATTTTTTTATTTTTATTTTTTTTCAGCCAGCCACCTCTTGTCTTTTCTGACTGTGGCTTGTCTTGAGACACAAAAACGCTGCGGTTGTTTCCATAATTCTACGAGCTGCTCTGCTTTTTCTCCGCCTCCTGTGGTTTGGGTTCTGGTTGCCGCCATGTTTGTGGGTCGGTAACACACCTCTGTTTGCTCACTCTTGTTGGCCTAAATATTCATGGGTGAAGATTATGGGTGCTTGGACTCCAAATATCTCAAAGATCTACTTGGCTGTTATTAAAATATAATTCTAAGTAATTATCCACGACATGTCCATGGAATTCCCTTCAACTCTAGATTTTTTTATGTCTTAGTTTTAGTGTCATAATTTGCCTATTTTTAGTTGTTTTTGCCTGTTTTAGGCTCCATCTCCTTTTCCCTGATGTTTCCTCACTCTACAAATCCTTGTTTTTTCCCTGTTTACACTGTTGGATGGGTTCTGTGTGTGTCTGTATAGTAGGGTTGGGCGATATTGGCAAAAAAATTAATCACGATTAATTGTGGCATTTAGCCGATAACGATTAATTTGACGATTAATTGATGACAATTGCACTTACATGTTTTTGACTCTAAATGGGCAGTGTTCTAGCATGATACCGACAAATCATCAGTCAAGTTAACTACTTCATTCTAACAGGTTAAGCTGGTAGCAGCCATGGAAATATGTATTGATAATATTGAGGCACAAACTGCTTCAAAATAATAATGAAGCAAACATTTAAAGTAACTTTGTCCTTCAAATGTTTTTATCTTAAGGTCACAAAGCATGTCAACATTAAAATTAAACAGACAAATAGACAAACAAAGTTCAGAAAAGTCACATCAGTGATTATTTCAAGTTAAAAAATGTGTCTGCGCAAATGAACCTGTGACTGAATATGTCCCACACTAGAGCATGTTTTCACTCAGACTGTAGAACAGCAGCAGAAAAAACAAACAAACAAACTAACCGGACAATTTCACATTTAAATGTGTGTCTGTGCAAATCAACCTACGTTACGTTCTTCCAGCGCTTAGTTTGGTCGTAAGGAGCACAATGACTAAACGTATCGCGGATTCTCGGCTGAGTGGAATTCTTTCCAATATCTGCTGGAGGAGACTTCGCTGTTGTAATGTTTCCTATCTTGCTGTGGAGTCCGTAAATAAAGATCGGAGTTCATTCATTTAATACGAGCAAAAATTCAGTTACTATAGCAACAACCAACGCTCCACGCTTCACCTAATGCATGTCGCGGCACTACAGCTGTAGTCTAGTGTAGTGTTGTGTCCTCGTTCCGCTTTCTTCGGCTTTCTTCGTGCTCGGGCTTATGGTGACAGACGTTGAATTTATGTTAGAAACGTGCTTCTCCGCATTATTTAACTGAACACCACTGCCTTCCACCATTATTGTTATTGTGGACTCACATGTGCGCGGGTGATGGTGAGAGTACGCTGCACACAAAAATGCGTCATCATGACGAGGCACTAATCGCCGTAATCGATAAGTGGCAAATATTAATCGATGACAGTTTTTCTGACGATTAATTGCACACGATACGATTTTGCACAAGCCTACTGTATAGGTATGTGTGTAGGGGGCAACCTCTGGAGAGCACTTTGTAAACTAAGACTGTGTAACAGACGTTCTATGGACAATATATCGTGGTGGTGGTTGGTGTACAGGATTGTAAATATGTGTGGTGGTGGTTTTGGACGATATATGGTTTCATGAAGCTCCTGGTCGCTGTGGGTTTATATGTAAAAGTATAAAGCAATAGAAAGACCCCCATTGGTTAACATCAGCTAGTTACCGTAGCCGATTATTACACATTTGTGCCACAAGGTTGATGGTATGACAAATGCTATATAAAGATTGATTGATTGACTACACACTTGAAGATAATCTGGATTAGGCCACACACCCCATCCTACAGTCACCTAGTTTGCAAATGTGTTTTGTCTTTGGAGGGATACAGTTGTCGGATTTTCACGTGTGGGTAGCGACTCACCTTTTGAGCCAGCCCTCAAGTGGATGTTTGTGGAACGTTATTTTGCTGCTTACTCAAAACACATCATGTAATTACCTGGAGACATGCAGCAGTAATTCAGCTCAGATGGTGACAGCATGAATGGTGTCGGCTGGTATCTGATTATGTGTAATCGTGCTTCAGGTGAATCATTCTCCTTCCTGCTAATGTGTAAGTTTAGACCAGCTGCAGGTGTGTATCTGTGAGATTGTAACACTGCAGTTACAGTCACTGCATTAAATTTCTGCACCACAAAGACATTTTGTACCACTGATAGCGGCGTTAAGGCCTCTTTGTTTTATTACTACGATGCAGCCGTGTGCTTAAACAAACACCTGAACGTTTCCATTTCCATTCCCCGGCTGTCTGAGCAGGTGTCGTAACGTGCCGCCGGGTCTATAATCTGCTTCTGTATATTCATGTCAGCATATTCACAGCTCGCAGTGAACCATCTGTGAACTCGCTGTGTGCCAGGACAACTTTCACCCACAGTAACATGAGCCAAGTCTGACCCACGCCGCCTCATTTTGCAAATATATGTGCATAAAACGAAAGGGGTGGGAAGTGTGCACGACAAGACGGATTAGACGGGAAGAGGAGAAAGTGATTTTTCTTCTGTCGCTGGGAAAAAAAGACGGATGGCTCTACGATTAGTCAGAACAAAGGTTAAAAGCAGAATCTCATGGCCAGTGAGTCAATAAGGCAGAATCCAGCAATTTGCTTCTATCGCTGGAAAATAAAGGCAAAGCAGGGCTGACAGTCAGGCTGCGACAGCTCAGAAGAAATATGATGGAGAGAGAGTGTGTGTGTGTGTGTGTGTGTGTGTGTGTGTGCGGGGGATTCGTGGGTAAAGTGGTAGTTAAACCCACTTACACTCAATTTAACCAGCGTTTCCAGTTGACCTTAATCATTGAAATGGATGAGAGCTCTCGATTCAGTGGTTTCATGGCGGCTCTGTGTGATCGAGCAGCAGGATGTTACACATGATCAGTGCCGGGATCGTTCTGTAGCTGCTTGTTTCCTCACAAAGGATGAGGATGATGATGATGATGATGATGGCTTTTACAGGGTTTCTATATGCAGTGAGCACCTGTTCGGTGCCATAGGGGGCGCTCTTAAGACAGCATGGGAGCTCAAAGACTCGAGTTAAAACATAGTTTTGAATTTTCAGTGTTTTCAGTGACTCTATTTTGTAGCAAACCTTCAAGTGGACACTTAAGGAATTGCAGTTTTACCATTGTACAAAAGGGAGGAAAAATATTTCACTTACAGGAACAGCCTTGTTGGACAAAAAGATGCCATCTTGGAACCAGATCTGAGCAGTAGAGGTTGAGAGGTGACAGCACATGCTGAACTTTTTGCGTAGCTTGGCTGCTCTGTTGTACTTCGTCCTTTTTTAGGAACAATAAATAATTGAATACAAATGTACTGAAAAACTAAGCATTTAAACACTGATCTGAATAATAGAACCAGCTAACAAACACCTCTGGGAAAAGTTTAAGGAGTTGGTTGCAGCTTTCTTCCAGTTCAGACACACATTTTTGTTTTTCTCCTGGCACACACACACACACACACACACACAGACACACACAGGCAGCCATGTTGGGTTTACCTGAGCAGAGATTCAAACAGGCTGCTGCTGGTTTGTTCACAGTTGTCATCGCGATGCTAATGTGCTGTGTGCGGGGTCGTAGGTGCAGGACGGGCCTCTCCTGGGAGTCACATGACCCGGAACCTCGCAGAGCTGCACCTCAACCTGCATGACTAATGAAAAACAAGAATAACAAGCGAGTCTGCTGTGAGCAGCGAGCGGCTGGTGGAGGGTGGATGAGGGGGGATCAGCTACAACATGACACTGCTGCCACATGCAGGGAGACGCAGGCTGATTAGATAAACAGTCAGAGGAATATTCAGCGTCTGATTTGACTCCCCGGCTGTGACTGATTCTCTGTCATGTTTGCAGACACCTGTGTGTTTTCAGAACACTGAAATCCAACACCAACAAGGACGTTTAGTGTCCCTGAACACAGTATGATTATGACAACTGATGATTAATACAGCATGATGATAGAAATGATTTCATCAGTGTGTTGCCTCGGTTGAAAAGGTTGACAGAAAATTGAACAAACTCCCTCTGATGGCAGCCAAAAATGGTGAGCGTGCAGGAGCAGTAAGATGATTTTTACCTAACCACATGCCCTGATGAGCCACTCGTCCTGTTTCTCTAACTTCATCTTCGTGTCCACACAATAAATCTGCAGCAAAGCCAGCGTCAGTGAAGAGATCCTTCATACTCAACCATCATAGGTGGAACTAACAAACAAGAAGATCAAAAGAGCAGAAATGTTTAAATATCAGGGAAGTTTAGTTTTTGCATCTTGCTTTACAGTAATATAAATATGTGTGGAACGTGCCAGAGGAAATCAGTTTTAGTCGAGTGCACCTGCGATATTTCAGTTTCAAAATAAAACGCTGCAGAAGAAGCACAGATGAGAGCCCTTCAGTCTGAGTAATGAATCCAATCATTACATGATGCAGCGGCAAAAACAGGAGATCAAATTGAGATGGTGGAGAAGAGGCGCTGCTTCTTATTCAGCTTAGATAATGAGTTTTCTAATTCGCTCTGCAGCTGAAATATGTTGCATTATATGGTGTAGAAGTGTTATTTAATATGCAGTTATCTTCTGTTCAGACTCTGTGGGATCTGGGCTCATGAAGTTCTGTGATTTTTAAACCACTGATGGTTCTGCGGGGTTGAAGAGTTTAATTAGAGACAATTATCAATGTCAGTCACACGATAATGAGGCCGCATCTTACCTGGAATGAACTCAGTAAACAGCACAGGAGTGCGTGTTTGTTCACAAATTCAGAATCCAATTTGTTTAAACACTTAGGAGCCAATCAGCGGAGACAAAGTCATCTGAGCTTCTGTCCAGCAATAAAATACAAGCTGCAAATATATGTAAGAAAAAAGGACGCGTCTGTGATTATAATGAAATCCTCCATTTGCATTAAAGCCTTTTATTAAAAGTCAGCCTGTGTTTTAGAAGCTGTCAGCTGGTATAAAAATGAAAGAGCTGAGTCAGAGGCTTTGTGTGATACATCAGGGAGGAGAATCACATGAACGATGCGCGGTTTGTTTCAAAGACACACACAGATGTCAAAACACTTGGTTCAGGGTTTGTTTTCTCCTTAAAAAAACAAACTATTATTGTTCTGAAAGGCCTGACCAAGCACCGACCTGGAATAGCAATACTGAAGACTGGATTTCTCCATGGGTCCCCACCATTGACAGTAAAAACTATGGACAGAGCTTCCGTGACGTCACCCGTTTGTTTCTGAAGAGCCGTTCTGAGGCTCGTGGGAGGTTCCAGGACGTTGATGACCGCCGCCATGTTGGCAGCGTCACGTCCGCCAAAACTCCAAATATGGACAAAAAGGGGGAGCACGACCGGGGTTTAGGGGGGCGGGCGATCGTGGAAGCAGGAAACTCACGCTGTGATACGTCAACCGTCTGTCACTCAAGCGGCAACGCCCATAATTATGCATAATTTTAAGTCAGAATACAAGTGAAACGAGTGAGTTGTAAAAAAATTCACCCCCCCTACAATTGACACTAGAAGAGAACCTATCATCTGAGACCAGAGTGGTTTTTTGTACCAGGCTGTAAACATGTTCTTTTCTGCTGTGAAGTCGGCCATTTTAACATGGGAGTCTATGGGAAATTACTCGCTTTGGGAGCCAGCCCCTAGTGGTTGCGGCGTGAATTACAAGTTTTGACACTTCCGCATGGGCTTCAAGTCTGAGCCCCGAAGGTTGCCGCTTGGTCCCCACTCGTTCTGGATTGTTGAGAGCGCCCCCCTATGGACAGGAAGCTTAGTGTGGCGTCAGCTGTTTTTTGTGTTTGACGCTTTCTCTGAGTGAGTTTATGACAAATCGGGCTCATCCTGGAAGGTCTTGCAGGCGTAATTGCAAAAAACAGGAAGTAAACAGATGATTATCTGCTTAATTTAACAGCAGCTGGACTCACAGTGATCCTCCACACTGACCGAAGAAGCAGTGGTCCACGAACACTGACATGTGCAGTTAGGTTTCCCGATATCAGCACCAGGAAAATACAGGAAGTAAAACCTGAAGGCTCCAAAAACACTCAGTATCAAAGCTCAGTATCTTTTTCAAAGCTGGCTTCAAGCTAATCACGACTCTGACATCCATCTCACACAGAGACCGGACAGATGTGCAGATTCCACCTTCAAGTGTGGCCAATCAGAACGGCTATAAATACATGTGTCCTTGTACACACAAGGGCAAAGAAACCAGCCTAGCTTAAAATAATGCACCTTTACCTGCAGCTGTACCTGCCTCTCTGTGCTCTTCTTGTTTATGTATCCTTGTGTGTGAATGTTTGCACGTACTTCAGCATGTCCCTTGTCAGGAGGGGACAGTGTTTAACAAATGACTGCCAACCGGGGGGACACAGGGGCCAGGGACCTCTGCTCGGGAGTCCGCCAACAATAAATCTGAAAAATCAATATGACAGGGCCCGGGGTAATCAGTATCAATGATTCTAAACCGGAATAAGTCCCTCGGGGAGAAGAATGATAAAATTCTTTGAGCTCGGAGTCTAAAAACATCCCGAGGATGAAGGATGGTGAAGAGGAGGAAAATGAGGAGGAGGGGGGAAAAAAGAGTGAGAGATTATTGATGGGGTTTTTTACCCAGAAGGCCGTGCAGCAGGTTCAGATGGTGCTCTGCTTTCTCTCTGTCACTGCTGCTCCTTCCTTCCTTCTTCGTCATCGCTCCTCTCGCAGCTTTTTACCATTAACGCTTCTTCAGTCACATTTCTTCACTTGTCATAACTGCTACGCTCCACTCTGCCGTCTATTTCTGGCTTATTTTACTCCATTCAGAATATGTGGCAGCAGCATTTCTCAGCCTTCTACTGTAGCTTTCTTTAAAGTGTCAATCAAACAGCTCACACTCCATCGCCGACCTCTCCTAGCTCCATTCAAAGTGTCTCCTGGTGTCGTTGCCCTTAATTTGTTTGTCAAGCATAATGTTACGGGTCCTTCCCTTGATAATGGTCGGTCCGCTCAGTCCTGCTGGTCGTTGTTGGAGCAGAAAAATGAAGTTCCCGCTGCTGTCAAGAGAGCCAAAGGCGCTGGCGGTCACGGTTTCCTTTCAGCAGCTCAGTTTCCTATAAAAGCTGATGCAGCTTCAGCCTCTCTCTCTGTGTTTCATTTTTGTAGCTGTGTAGTTAGCCAATACTACAACAATGGAAACATCCTTATCTGTGACCCCCTCTTTATTCATACTGTAGTAGACTTTTCCTGGTTCATTCTGTAGTTTGTAGGTTCATTTGAATCTATGGAGAATAGATTAAAAATAGCTTTTTAGCTATTAGCTCCTCCTAAAGTTTTGTTGTATGTATTTTTGACTTAAAAACATTGGTCAGTCAGCTGACACAGCTGACACAAAGTTGAAGCTAAGAATCAGGTCAGGCAGGTCACGGCGCCTGGAAGTGTCATGGTGACCAGTGTGTTCTGTGACAGATATGAACATGGAGGCTATGTTGGTGGAGCTGTGGCGTTTTTCTTCCTTCCATTCTGTCATGATGTGAATGAGGCATATTCTCCAGCTTCTGCGTTAGCATTATTAACAACAAGCACCTACCTGCCTCAGAGCTGTGGAGGCTAGCAGGAAGTCTTATACATTGTGAGCTTTGATTTTGTTAAGAAGGATATTTAGCCTCTGAACGGCCTCAGATTTTCCATCTGACTTGTTGGCCTAGACCAGCTGATGGCTTTTTGTTTGGCTGATTTGGTTTAATGCTCGGGTCTGTGGATCACTGGCCCGTGCCTTTTGCTGAAGACACCATTTAATCACTTTCCTGCTCATCCCTGGCACAAACCAGGGAACTGCTGGATGCTACCTCGTCATGCTTGAAACATCTGGATCCCTTCTGTGGGTAAATGTCAACAAATAGCAATTCTGTCTGTTCTTTAAATGTTTATCTGCCCCGGAGTTTCTCTCTGCAGAGCCTGCCCCTCCTCTTCCTCCTCTTCCTCCTCCTCCTCCTCCTCCTGCTCAGGCTGCATCTGCCCTGGGTTCCCCCCGGATGTATTTTAAACCCAGATAACACCCTAATACCCAGCCAGAGTTCCACAGGCATTCATTTCAAATCCATTTTTTTCTGCAGCAGATAAATGTTGGCATCTGAAATGACACATTCAAAGGAATGCAAACCTCTGATGGCAGAGCAGGCGGCTGCAGGCAGACCACAGTTTCACCATTCACCCATTTCTCTCCAGTTCCAAAGCGTAGAATGCTCTTTAAAGTGTCTGTAGTTCACTCATTGACACCTTCACTGCTTCACCTTTTAATTGAAGTGATGAAAAAGGACACGTTTCCCTCCGCACTGACCCGGTCACGGTGTTAATGAACAAAGTCTACCATGGATCTCCACAAACAGGAGGCTCCCTCTGGTTGAGGATCTTTTTTTATGACCTTTACAGAATATCAGCTATTTTCTCTGACATTGTTTTCTGCTCTCAGTTGTTAAATGTAGTAAACAAACATGATTCACTTCATAACCTCCAGCTATCTCCTAATTAACTACGCCTGAGCCAGCAGATGTCATGTGTACCGTCTTTGAGGCAGGAAGTTTGAAGTTTTTGCGGGGTCACGAGAGGCTGCCGTCGTCAGGAGTGAGCCGAAATGAACTTGGACTAAATCTTGCAAATAAAAAAGAGGTACTGAGCCAGAGGATGTAGTCTCTTTCTCCTGAGACGGCTGACATCCTTTTCACCAGGGTTCTCAGCCGTGAACTCCGCATGACGCTCGGTCAAGGAATTCCACAGCTCGGGGACAAATACCGAATGTGTCCAAACCACAGAGTGGAAATATGTAAGGAGCTGTTTTTAGCCTCCAACCGTCTCCATGTTGGCATGTCCACCTAAACTCCAAGCTAATCCAAACACAGACATGATAAATTACTGGAGGAGTGTTTCATCGTGGATACGATCCTGTAGACACCGATTTATGGTGGATGTATCTTGTGGCCACCCTCTGAGGACAGAAGTTTAGCCACATGTGGACTTTGAGGGTCTATAGGGATGGACTTGTCCACTCGAGCCAGCCCTCAAGTTGCACTGCAGGTTTTGAGACTCAGTCCTGAAGGTTGGTGCTTAGTCCAGAAAAACTCTTGGTCACATTTTGATCACAACGTTAGTAACTTAGCATCAGATGCTAATGTGGACGTTAGTATTTACTTTCCTCACCTGTAAGGGGATTCAAGGTGAAGCCATGTTATTTACAATCTGTGTGCTAACAGCTGTGTAATAGTGCATCCTGAGAATCTGGATGAATGTGGAGAAACCCAGGGTCAGATAGTCTTTCTGTGACATCTTGCAGTAACATGATGTGCCGCTGCAGTATTGTAATATGCCACAAAGGGAAGCTGACCAGACATCCATGTGGGATGAACCTTTCCGGCTTGGAGCAGAAATAACAGCAGCAGTGGTAGCTAGCAGCCACATCCTGATACCGGGTCCCTTTCCTGCCCGCTGTTGAACCTATTGGTTCAATTTCATACTGAATAGATGCTGTCAGACATGAAAATGTCACGCTAGATCAGAAGAGAACAGTAAATCTCAAAGGTCACCTAGGGAGGGAGGGGTTGTGTCGTCCACCCACACGCTGTATAATTGTACTTCCCCACAATGCAGTGCTGAGGTCGGGGCAGGATTCGGACAAGATGAAGAAGAACTTTTTTTGTGTGTTAATCTCTCCAGTGGAAGAAATGGAGAAGCGTCTCTGTTTCCTCGTTTCTTGTTCCACCCACTCCTCATTATCGCTTCGGCCCTCAGCTCATTCCATCGCGTCCTTTGTCATATCTCAGCTTCTGTCTGTCGCCGTCTATTCAGAGCTGATTAGTCGCCGTCAAACTGCCTGCTGGTGCTGACTCACGAGTCTCTTCAGGTGGATCTTTGTGTTTTAAACTTTGCTGTGTGCCCACAGGGATCACTGTAACACACACCGGCCTTATGTGTGCACACATACACAGGATCGATGCTGATAGAGGTTAAACTGACAAGAAACGATGATGAATTACCCGTTAGGTTTCACCTCCCTCAGTGTACAGGCCTGTGAAGATCAGCTGCAGTCACATCCATCTTCATACAGCCTGTATCCAGCCTGTATATTAAGTTCAGTGTGATCATCATTACTGTATGGGGAAAATACTTGGCTAATACTTCCATCACCAAGCATCCAGCCAAAGCTGGCGCTAAGTCAGGCTAACAACACAGACGATGCTGTAAAGTTCTCTGGTCACACGTCCACAGGAGGACTCGTCAGTCCACAGGAGGACTCGTCAGTCCACAGGAGGACTCGTCAGTCCACAGGAGGACTCGTCAGTCCGTTCAGTCTTATACAAATGTGACTGAAGTGTTTTACAGTGAGCGCATCTGAAGTGGAGTTCTGTGTCTTTAGAGTTGCAGTGTATACAGTACTTATGAGTGCAAGAGCCTGACTGACTGGACTTTCAGGCCACAGAGAAAACGTTTTTATGCAGCTGAATGGAAACAACAAAAAAAACAAGCGAGGAAAGGTTTAAACAGCCATATGGTTCCACCACGAGACCTTTGTCACGTCAGATTACCTCGTGACTCCTACCCATGCACACAAATCCACACACAGTGGAATGTTGACCATTCTCTCTCTCTCCCTTTCTTTTAAGGTATTCTCATTTCTAGCTAAAGGTCAGGAGAAAACTGCAATCGTGTTTTTTCTCATGTGCATGCCACATGGTGTGTGTCTGTGTGTGTGTCTGTGTGATAGAGAGAGGACTCGGAGAATGGAGGCGCTCGGACTCTTGGGGCTCGGGCACACAAAGCGGTCATAAAGCGAGCTGACACACCTCTCTGCGGAGCTGTAGCACAACATTCAGCTGCGATAGGCCTGGTAATAAGTCATCAGCACGCTGAGCGCTGAAGGACTCAGGAAGGTTTATTATTCCTGTCCTCACATGAGATTTACAGGACGTGTTCCTGTGTGCGGGGGGGCGTCCACAGAGTCCGCTCTGTTCAGACTCAGTGATGCCGTCATATACCGTCTCTGAATTAGTCATATAGATGAGATTTGTCGATATAGGAAGTGGTAAAGATAAATAATTCTTGATTTACAACTTTTTTTTGTACATCTGTAATTTTGATTTCTCACTTAATCATCAGAGAACAAGCTTTTTATAAATGTCTGTAAATGACTTTAATGGTCACCGCCACGTGACTCTGAAGAGTCCAGGGAGGTGTCCAGTCAACGTACACAGGGGTATAAACCTGGCTTTAATGTCTCTATAGGAGCAGGACGTCTCCTTTTTGTGGTCCTTGTCCTGCGGTAGATCACACAGTTAATTATAGGGCTGGAGACACTGACAGCAACTGTTGGCATTTTTGTCGGTAACCTCTTTGAAATCTCTCTGTTCTCTTTGCTGTGTGAGTAAAAAATATCCAGCGAGTCGACCTTGAATCCACATTAAAAGTGCAGACGTGAAGTGAGCTAAAGTAACCCCCGCCTGCATGAATGCACTCTTAGCATTCCAGCTTCTTTTTGTCACCACGGGTTTATTTCAGACGTGTAAACATTTCCAGCATTTTGATCATTTTAGGATGTTTTAGCTCACTTTAAACAGCCCTCACAGGTGAGGATGCTTTTTCCCTCATCTGTGCCCTTAAATGAACCACAACACAGAACGAAAAGCTAAAGTTAAAATAAAACAATTACATAAAGGATAAAAAAGCTCCAGAAAAATGCTGGCATATCTACAGAATCTCACACTCATTAATGGGCTGTGCTGTAGGTGTGGGAAGAGGATGGCTGTTAATAACTCACCCACTGTTCCTGTGAGCTCTGTGGACTAATTAGGGAACACTGGCGGATGCCTGCTGGACTTGGAGGCAGGAATCTGTGTGTGTGTGTGTGTTCTCACAGTGTGGCGGCCTCCTAAACACACCGTCAGATGGAGGACTTTTTTTGCAAAGTGGGGTCGTTTTGGTTGAATCTTAAAGGTTAAAAGATCAATCGATGTGCTGTGCCCGCTGTGACGAGGCCATAAACACTCCAGGAGCACTGTAAAAACTGTTCTGTTAAAAGAGAAGTTCAAGTTTTAATATAAATAGGTTTTTGAACTTATGTAAGTGATTCAGCTCTGTTCTCTCACAGCTAATGTGTAGCATCAGCGACACAAGGATTCATTTTATCATGGCTAACATGTAGCATCGGCTAACCTGCTGTAAAGTTCACACAAGAGATGAGGACGGACGTTTCAAGGACATTAAGGAAACAGATCCTTGTTTCTCTCAGTAGCTCGGCTAATGTGTGGCTAATGTGCTCCAGCACAGTGATGGTGTGGTAAAGCAGTCTGGTCCGAGTGTTAGCATGATCTGCCAGTTTAGACTGATGATACTCGCTGAGGTAGATCTGAGCCTGATGAGCTCTTCAGAGGAAAAACAGCACATTAACTTTTCTGCTGAACTAATGATCATTACAGACCCCATTAGTGCTGCTAGCATGGCTTCACACTGTCGCTAACAGTCAGTGTTTATGCTAACAGACATTATTATACAGACTATTGTTACTATAGGACGACGCACTGACGTCTTCACAAGGACATACTGTACAACACCGGGGGCGTGTGTGCAGTCGGTGCCAGGTTCATCGACAGGGGTTTACCTCTCGACTAATTAAGCAGGTAGGTGGCGCAGGCGGTGAAACTGCTTCACAGGATGAGCTGATGGCCATTAAGGCAACTTCTGCCTCCACTTTCATCTCGCTTAGCTGGAGAGAGATGGATGGAGAGAGAGAGAGAGGGGGAGAGAGGGAGAGAGAGGGGGAGAGAGGGAGAGAGAGAGAGGCATAGAAATGGTGATGGTGGGAATTTGAGCGGAGGGAAGAAGAGGAGGATTAAAGCGCTCTGCTTTCCTTCAGTTCCCCTTTGCCAGAAAAAAAGGTCTAAATATATGAAGAAAAACACAATAACAGGATATTTTGGAGGCCTTCAGTCCTCTGCCTGTTAGTCTCATCCTCCTCTGCAGATGTGAGGCATGCAGCTGTTTCTGGGTGTTACTCAGTATTTACTGACCCATTTAGTCTAACCTCCTGTTCCAGAGGGGGCGCTCTGGACACGTTCCAAGGTGCATGGGGTCCTGTGAAGCCCAAAACTGTAGATGAAGATTTTAAAGCAGCAGATATAGTTTTAGCTTTATAGTGTACTAGAGGGACTGTAAAACACGTGGCCCCGCCGTCCACTCCTCCAGCTGCTGCTCAGTTTCATGAGCAGTCGCACCAACATGAGACAACTCCAACACCATAATGGAGACTTGACTCGGACACACAGGATGCTTTTTAATTTCAGTTCCTCAGCAGATCAGCGCCACTCTTCATTAACCGGCCCGACCCACTCATTAATTCCCATTCCTGCTGTGATTGGGCGGTTGTGTGTGTGTGTAGCGTGGGCGCTGTGTTGTTGCCGTCTGTGTAGAGTAGACGTGAATACGTCACAGCAGTGAATGCTGTTTTCACAAAAGATGAAACTTCAGTTAAATGACTGAGGTGTGGGCAGCTCAGCGACGACACAGCTCGGCATGTGAGTCGCTCTCCTGGCTCAAAGGTTAAACGTTTTGTTCTTTAACTCTTGTCGTTCATTAGTGTGGAGCTCCCACACAGCAGCTAATTGTGTTGAAAGGTATTTTTGTGGTTTTGAACCACATTATAACTTAATTTGACCATTCCTGCAAATGTTTCAATTATATTAAAAGCTGTTCTTGAACCCCGTGGAGCACATACAGAAGCTTGGTCTGTGTGTATAACACACACACACACACATAAATATTCAAAGTAAACAGTGTTTTGCCTCGTCTGGATGTTTTTATCTAAATCTACTACCTAATAGCTGCAGATGGAAAAATGGACTATATGGCAAAAACGTACTAGAACAAGCATTTTCAGGAGAAAGTGTGTTTGAACAAGAGGTTGAGGAAGATCAGGAAGATGGAGAGGCCAGGTTGAGATGGTTTGGACATGTGCAGAGGAGGGCTAGTGCGTATATTGGCAGAAGAATGGTGTCAATGGAGCTGTAGGCGAGAGTTCAAGAGGAAGGCCAAAGAGGAGAGGTGTGGGTTGGTGGTGGGCTGCTGTGAGAGAAGAGGGAGCAGAAGATGGAGTTCGGTGGAAAGAGATGATTCACTGTGGAGACCCCTTAAAGATAACAGCCTAAAGGAGAAGAAGACACAACATGTCAACAGCACAGGCCTCCTGCCTGACCTTCCACTGCCTGAACTGTGTGAGGCTGTAACACCTGAAGCTTAAAAGAAAAACTGGCTGCAGGGTTTTAATGAGGGAAAGTAGAAGAACAGCTGAGCAGTGATGAATGTGACACATATGATGTTTAATGTTTGATAAATAAGCAGGTGATGTTGTTTTGTGTGTGTTTGGTTAAGAAGAAGGTTAACTGAAAGAGAGATACAAGCCCATAATGTCCCTCATTGGCTGTGGACAGGCCCTAGATCACCCTCATTGGTCAAATAAGGTGTCAATCAATCACATGGTACAAAAAGTTTACAGTGCAAAAAAATGGAGATGAGACAGGAGAGAGAGAGACACACTGTCTGTCTTTTTCATAATGTAACGATATGACTGCGACTTAAAAACATGTTTTAGACCATTTTTTGCTGCCACATCAAAATAAAGGAGCTTCAGACGCCACAAACATCTACGTCACCCTCTGAGCAACAAAAAACATCCGCTGACTTTGCATATTGTCAAACAAATGTCTGGAGAAAAGTACATTTGGTCTCCCACACAGACCATCTGTGGTCACAGTAACCTGGAGATGTGTTCATGCCTGTCAGACATTACGGTGCAAGTTGTGGCAAGTTGAGCCTTTTTCTGTTGAAAACTGAGCCACTTGAGTTGGTACATTACATACAGTCACATATGCTAATACACACAGAGCGCCGTTTCACACTCCATAAGTCTCAAAGTGAGGTGCTGTTAAGTAAAAGCTGCTGAATCGGCCACATTTTTTTAAACCTCCATATGCGGCGTGGCTCCGCTCAGCCGAGCTGCTAATTCCTCTGACTGTATGTTTTTATGCTGCAGCAGGAAAGAGGAAATCATGGAAGGCTCCATCCAGGTGTGTCAGCGGTGTCAATAACAGCTCTGTGCTGGCTCCTGCTGATGGACAATATTTTCATGCTGATAAAGAGACTCAGCTTCCTCCAAGAGCCTCCTTCAGGCCCACTATCACTGACTTAGTTCGAGGATATTTTTCACCCTAAAAGTCCGAGCCGGCATAAAAACAGAGGCTCAGACAGCTGAGACGACCTCCAGAGCTCCGCGCAGCTCTGGGTTTTGAGGAGAAATTGTGCTGATCCGGTCCCTGGGTTCTTTCTTGGTTCTGCTTCCTCTGTCTCTCTGTAATGAAAGCGATGACGGTGGGAGATCTGCGCACTGATCCCACATCAGCGCTGCCTGATTGGAGGAGCTTGGGAAATAATAAAATGGGCCTGGGATCAGCTTAGCGGCGGCCCATCCCGCACATGCTGACCGTATCTTTCTGCTTCTTCTTCTTCTCAGGTGATTAGAGAAATCCCCCGGACTCTGTCAGAAACTCCGAGTCAACACACTCATACACTGAGGTGAGTGTGTGTATGTCCAGACGCTGCATGTTTTATGTGTGTGTGTGTTTATGCTGCATGAATGACTGAAACTGCTGATGCTGCATTTCGTTTCATCTTCTTCAAGTTTTAAATCAAGCTTAAAAAGTTTTGTTCAACGTTATGTGAAGAAAACTGTGTAGTTCAGGGACTGTTTTCTGTGGCGGATTAATACGTGTTCGTGTATGTTGCTGCTTGGTGACTGAAGTTCTGAAATATGACAACACCCTTCCTAAAATGCTCCGGTGCATGTGTACCATCACTGTCTGAGATCAACAGAGGAGTTTACACATGGGAGAAAAAGTAGAGGTACGGCCCCGGCACGTGGTCCGACGTGGTCTTATCGGGCACTGAAAGCTAGGTGGACACTTTGAGACTGACCCTGTCTGAGGATTTTAACCTCCCAGTTTGCGATGTGTATTTCAAGTAACAACACATGAGTTAATGGCAGCAACTGTACAGTGAACTTGGCTGTATGGTGTCCAGTCATGGTGTTTTATTTTGAAAATCCACTGCATCCTCTCTGCTGCTCTGGTGTCTGACTTCCTGCCTGCTTGATTTGGGGGGTGGGAGGTGGGACTATGTCCTCTCTCTGGGTGACGTCTGCAGCACTGACAGCGATGCTATGATCTACACCTGCTCATGCTCCAGGCTCCATCACTGTTGTTCAGTATTCTTGTCGTGCTGTTTGTATCCTGTCAGAGTTCTGTTGGTGCTGAAGCTGCTGGAAAAAACATGAAAACAGGAATGTAGTAACACGTACATGCCAAAAACCGCCTGGACGTGTGGGCACCAAGGCTAAAGGTTAGCAGCAGAGTTAGCATCTACTCAGGACGTACAGCTTTGTTTGGTTTGGTTCATGTAAGGACATCCTAGAAGCATCCATCAGCTGAGAGGACAATAAAGATCGTCAGAGTGCTCCGCCCTGTGCATCACACACTCACTTGGCCAGTAACTATGAATGTAAAGCTTGAATCAGGTCCAAATGGCGCTATAGTCTGAAGTCTATAAACATTTTATGGCCAGATGCGTCCAAATGGTCGTTTCCTGCTGCAGCAGGGTGTTCATGATTTTAGTTACAGGAAGTGTAGAGACCCTAAATGCAAATCCTTTAAAATTCAACTGCATTATTATTATTATGATGATTATATATTCAAATATTAAGCCTTTCTTTACAATTAAACAAGCTAATAATCCTGACATGAGCTGTTCCTGGCCTAGAAAAATTGTTAAATGTCCTGACCATCACCACCCGGTTAATCCACATATGTGCAGAGGCGTCGTTGAGGAGGCGGTGCCTGCAGGAAGCTCGCAATCTGAGTCACTCACTTTGAGTTATCAATGAATCGAACCCTAATTTAACAACCTGAATCATATATGGACTCGCTTTTTATGAGCCGCCCTCAAGTGGCCACTCATGGAACTGCAGTTTTTGTGCCTTATTTCTCAGCACCTGGCGTCGCTGCTTAGTGTGTTGTGTTTCTATAAACAAGATCTAAACCTGCGGGCAAAGGTTGGTCATGCTGGAGTTTGTTTTTTTAATCTTTTTTTAGAAATAATTCTGCGTAACTTTCTGCCCTGTGAGCCAGGCTTTACTCTTTTTATTTATGTGTCTGCTCTTTAAACACGTAGCTGCTGCACAGACTCAACCTCATTCTCTCCGTGTCTTCCCAGCACGATTCTCCAGGAGGACTCACATATTGACAAGACTGAAAATTTACCATGCGTGTCTTGGTTGTCTATGGTTTATGGTTGTGTGCAAACACACACATGCCCTGGAGCCATCCACATGTTTTTGTTTTTAGCTCCTTCTCACCAGTTTCCACCGACAGTGATGATGAACAGCATCTTCACAGTATAGCACAGGGATAGAACACTGTCTGGTGTTAGCATGCTAATGAGTGTAAGGTCCAGCAAAGAGGGGTGTAAGAAGTGCACAAAATGAGGAGAAGGTGGTGGGCGGGGACCTTTAAAGACACTGACTGACGCATCATGTGTCTGCCTGAGGTCACAGATTACCAGATGTTGCGTTATAGGAAGCGCAAATTGGAGCGCCGATTGCACCACAAAAGAGGAGCTGCAGGGTGACACTGCAAACTGAGCATTTTTATTCCCCTCTCTGCTGGGAGTAAACATGCTCGGCAGCTGTTTCGTGACATTCCTTCAGCCTGGAAACTCCTTATAGTGTGAGAGGTGCAGGAGAAAACATTTAGAGATCCTGACAGTGGGGCCGAATTCACCATCAAACTGGAACCAGAAGCCAGAAACACACCATCATGGCTACGTGTGTGTGTGTGCAGAATAACTCGGTAATCAGCTGCAGAAACTGCTGCTCACATGTGACTCCATCATCCATCTGGAGTTTAAAGTAAGAAATGTCCTCATTTTAACCTTAGACTTTTCTTGTGTTTTGCTGTACAAGCGGAACCTGGGGTTCATCAGAAGATTCAAACACAGACCCATGAATCAGAGACAGGAAATAAGCAGGAAGAAGCTCAAAGACCGCTGGGTGCACAGAGACTAAACATCACATACATTCTCACCCCAGGAATGGAAGTTTAGCAGAGAGCTGTTCCAGTTTAGCTTCATGAAATCTCCATTTAGTTTTTGACAGTCTAATGTTGAAGAAGGATCACTGCCCAACAGATTCCACAGATGAAAAGATGGGAGTCAGAGGAAGAGGCTGACGAAGCAGCGAGATGCAGAGGAGGGGAGATAAGTGAGGAAGAAGGCTCGGAGGAGGAGGAGGGGAAGGAGATTAAAACACATAGAGGAGGAGAAGCAGCCGGAGGAGGATAAAGTGGAGCGGCGCATATGACGGCCTGGCAGGTCTCCAAAAGCTCCCGGTGGCAATCCAGCTGCTTCTGAAGGCCACTTGGAAAAAGCCCTGTCAGTGGTGCCAACAATACAGGAAGCCTGAGGAGCCGAGGGACAGAAAGGACACGTGGACAGAGAGCAGGAGTCTCACGGCTGCTTCTACACCATGAAAAACTGTGGATTCTGGTGCAGGGATAATTAACCCATCACACCTCTGACCCTGCAGTAATGGACTGAAGCTCTAAGAAAGATGTTTTTTTCCTTCTTAATTATGATTGAAAAGATGACAAGATAAAAATAAAAAACAGATTTCCTGCTCCATCGGGAGGCTCGGCCTTAAATCATGCAGGTAATCTGTGCTGGAGTTCACAGCTGCTGTATTCTCCAGGGAGAGAAATCAACAACTGTTTCCCCAGGTAGTCATTATTCATTGAGGACGCAGCGCTGGAAGTCCTCCAGTCTGCTTTTACATTATTTTAAAGAGAGCAGCTCCGTCAGAAGGTGGTGCAGCGTGGAGGCTGTTCTCCTGCGTGGGTTTTCCTCCGGCTTCCTCCTACATACCAAAGATGAGCATGTTAGGCTAATTGGGGATGATTGTCTGTGTATTGTTGTCCTGTGATGGACCCCGCCTCTCGCCCGTGGTTAGCTCGGATAGGCTCCACCCACCGTGACCCTGTACGGAGCAGCGGGTTCAGATGATGGAGCTCCGTCAGAGGAGAGCTGGCGCTGTCCGAGGTGCTGAAAGCTTCCCAGCCAGGCATAATCTGATCTCTGTGGGATTATAGGACGCATCGGAGGTGAAATCTGAGCCACATGGGCTGTTTTAGAGTCAGATTTCAGCCTCATCAGGCGTGTTTTGCAGTGAAATGTACAAGGCGGAGGAAGGGCTGGCTGCTCCCAAACGGACGTCAGATGCTCGTAGGGCTGAACGATTTTAAGAATAAACTGAATTGCGATTTTTCTGGCAAATATTGCGATTTCGATTTCATCCACGATTTTTTTCAAATCAAGTTTTAGTGCACATGAGCATTTGCAAAGATCACAGAAACTTACATCATACCTAGGGGTGGGCGATATGGCAAAAATGTTATATCACGATTCTTTAAAGTTTTTCGGAGCTGCTGCTGTCAGCTCTGTCCACCGTTTACTAGAGTCCTCATATGGAGCCTCTTCATCAAATGCCTGCGTTTTGTTTTGGTGACGTCATTAGCTGCTGCCTCTGTCTGCATCTGATGTACACAGCAGCCCTCCCACTACACACACACACACACACCTACACACACACACAGGTGTAGAAGAGCTGCTGACGGCACAACAGCAGCGAACCTGAATATAAGGAGCTGGTAATGTTCAGAGAGGTGGGCGCGTACGTGCTCGTAGCATTATAATACATTCGTATACACGCGGCCCTTCCACTGCGACACACGTCGCGCACACACACACAGACACACAGACACACAGACGCGCACACACACAGGCTTAGAAGACGCGCCGCTGCTGCCGGCAGAAACAGCACCGAACATAAAGGTGGAGTTCGTTTTAGGGACCAGTTCCTCCGTTTTCTTTTCGTTTTCAGCCGTAGCATTTGACAAAACAAAACCTGATTCAGTTAGGAGCAGTGCAAAAAACCGTGGCTTTGACGATCTCAAAATCGTGTTGTCTGAGATCGCCATTTTCGGTCTAAAACGATAGATCGTTCAGCCCTAGATGCTCGGATGTTTTCAGGCTGTTGCACAGTTAAAGTTGAGCTAACGTTGAATGTTTGTTTCTGACTGGACGGTCATGTTTATTCTCATTGCTGTTCAAGCTTAAGACGAGTTGGAAAATATTTGTTATTATTAGCAGCAAACTGGCTAATGCATGCAGCTAATGTATTAGCATTAGCTCTTTTACTCGCCTCTTACATCCAGCACCCTTTCTGCCCACACCTTTAACTCATCTGTCCACCATGAGGTTTAACAGCGCTCTTGTTGCCAGAATTCTATGAGCTGCTCGGGTTTTGTGTTCTGGTCGCCACCATTTGTGTTAGTGATGCTTCCCAGACTGGTTGCTGTCATTGGCTGTAGGCTGAGATCAGGGAGGCTCTGCCTTGGCAACAAGCTCTAAATCAGGCTGTAGTTCTGCTTAAACTTGTTATTTTATTAGTAATCAGTTACACATGTGAGGTCACAGAGTCAGAGCTCTCTCTCTCAGACATCACTGAATATCTCCACCTGCAGAGACCTTAAGTGGGATCAAACGTGTGTTTTTGGTGTGAATCTTCCGGTGATGTTTGTTTAGCTGTTAACTGGTCCTGCAGGTGATCGTCAGACTTTCCAGAAACAGCCTGTAAATGTGTCGAACGCTGTTTCCGAGCTCGTCCTTCCTCCTCTAATCCTCCCTTTGACTGTGCAGATGTTAAAAATAAGCAGCGAACTCCACCAGCTCCCACAAAGCAGAGACAGAAAAGCCTGTTGGCATTTTAAAACGTTTCCTGTCACTTCCCACCAGAATAATGGCTGCAGGAAATCTCCTCCCATGAGGCCTTATGATAATAGGCCCATATGTGCTGGTAATTAATTACTACACAAAACCTGCGAGGTTGCTGTGCGCCGCACACTGACCTCCAGACATGAGTGCAATGACACAGTGAGGTTTTTTTTTTTTTTTTTAACAGCCTCAGAGGGCAGATTAGTTAGCAGTTTGACCTTTCCCACAAGGCTGCAGCTCGTCGCTGCTCGCCTTTTGTCACCAGATTAGAGAATTTAAATGCAGTGGGAGGCCGGCTGGGGATTTACTGCACAGACTCTCTCACCATCTCTGTGAGGGGAGATTAGAGCGATGGACAAAACTGAGGGAGAAGTCACAGAGTCGGAGACGTGGACAGAGGAGGACGAGAGAGGAAGGAGATGAGGAGGAAACAGGGAGGGTTAGTGATGAAGAGGGGAGGCAGAGATAAGGAACAATTACACGAAGAATAGAAATATGTTTTTTTCATCATTGTTTTCTCACAGAAGTTTTAAAAGAAAAGAACTTTTGTAAAGATTTTGCTTCTTAAAAATAGATTTTTTTTGTTTTTTTTCTCACAAAATGATGATTTTTTTTCTCATAAATGATTTATCAACTGTTTATGAAAGTATTTTTGAATTTGCACAGCAATTGAACAGCCTCACAGGACTCAGTTAATGACACTCAAACTTCTGTTTGCTGGCAGCTGCAGGATGAGCCGGTTTAAATGTGTGTCAGAGTGTAACTCTGATACTGTAAAACACAAGGTGAGGAGGAGGAGGAGGAGGAGGAGGAGGAGGAGGAGGTGATGCTGTAGCTGGCTGTCAAACTGTCGGCATGGCAACCTGTCTTCAGCTGTGTGTGGATCCCCAGAGAGAGCAAAAAAATAAAAACAATAAAAACAGGCCGTGGAGGAAGTGAAGGAATGTGGATCAGCTGGTCCTCCTCGTCCCGCTGAGCCCGTCTTATGTGGATTCTGCACAGATTAAAGACTTTTAGAGCTTAATTATGATCAATACACTGAAACTAAAGAGCAGCATCATGTCACAATGAATCCTTTGAAAACGGCTCTCATGTGGAAACATCTGTCTGCAGAAACATCTCAAGACTTGAGGGAAGTTTGGAGCTCGTTTTATCCCCCGGTTCACTGTTGAACACAGGTTTAGAGTTAACTCTGTATTTAGAGCCATGAAGCTGGGATCCTCTGCTCCTCACACAACCAGAGCGGGACGTTACATCACATTCAGAGGCTCTTTGCTGCGAGGAATAGTGCTAACGTTAGCATGCTGCTACCCGGCCAGATTTGATCTTAGGTGTGTCATCATCTCACCGTGTTTGCCTTCTGTCTCCGGACAGCGACAGCTCACCCCAAAATCCAGATTTTTTTGTATCGATTTGCAGATAATCTGAAGCTGGATAGTTATTTATAAAATAAATCAGGATAGTGGCAGAATAAAATACAACGCTATATAATGTAAATACTTTAAAATAAGACGGATCAACATGGGCCAGATTTAGAGGGACAAACTTGAATTTGAGGGTGAACTGTCCCTTTAAGTCAAACCACCAGAGTCCTGATACACTAACGAGTTAGAAGCACTCAGAGTATTAATGGCACCTATTCATGGTTCACACACTCTTTAACACCTCAAACCACAAAGTGATCCTTCTCCATTAATTAAGGACACTGCTCTCCTTTAAAGGGCACTACACAGCAGCAAGCGTGGAACCAGCAGTCATTATCACACTCTGCAAACTGAGATTCTCCACCACAAGAGTCTTAATTATTGCTCGTCAGGAGAGTCCGGCTCTTTCTGCAGCAGCCTCGAGCTTCTTTGAGGAAGCCTGACATGAATCGTCTCTGTTTAATGTAGAAGAGCGGGCTGTGGTCTGATGAGATGTGCAGAAAGAGTTGGATCTGAACGTGTACACAAACAGACACAGACTTTGTCTTTATGTTGTTAGCCCTCTGAACCCCCACAAAAACCATCAGAGGGTTTAAAAGACTCAGAGCTCAGAACTTGGCGTTGGTCCGTGCAAGACGTCTGACACATGGTTAGAAAACCCCCATGTGATCAGCAGTCACGTGACAATTTAGCAAATTTTTCTTCGACGTGGTTTTTCTGTTTTGAAATTTCTGTTAAAAATGATCCAAAAAATGAAGCTTTTGCACTAATGAAACTTAAAGTTCTGCACAACCAGGAAGCTGTGATGGACTCAGCCGTCACATGACGAGCGTTCAGAGAGTGTCTGTAGAGCCCATGTTTGTAGAAGCGGTAAAGATGAGAGTTAAATATCTACAGTGTGTTGAGCTCCCAGCAGCAGCAGGACGTCTGTAATCGATGACATTAATCCTGACTGCATCACACTTAGAGGAGCTGCTTTTTAGGCTTCTGCTGTGAATTAAACATTTTTTCATGCAGAGCTCTCGGTGAAGTAAGAGGTGAAGTCTGAGTTCAATCGATGCTGATGCTGCAGCTTCCATTGGTCAATAACCATGATGAATCCGTACCTTTTAGCAGAGCTGTGCTGCTGCAGGCCAACACTGACAGGAGACACTGAGCAGCTCCTGTCCTCTTCATCCCCTCTGACCTCTGACCTCTGACCTCTCCGCTATTCTCATTAGTCTGATACACAATAGTGATTCATGTCATTAACTGTTTGCTGTCTTCCTCGTAGTTCTCTCTCCCTCTCTGCAGGTCTCTCCTTCATCCTCTCTGTCCTGTCTCCCCTCTCTCTCTCTCTCTCTCCTTCATTCTCTCTCTCTCTTCTCTCTCTCCTCTGTCTGTCCTGTCTCCCTCTCTCTCTCTCTCTCTCCTTCATCCTCTCTGTCCTGTCTCCCTCTCTCTCTCTCTCTCCTCTCTCATCCTCTCTGTCTCCCTCTCTCTCTCTCTCTCTCCTTCATCCTCTCTGTCCTGTCTCCCTCTCTCTCTCTCTCTCTCCTTCATCCTCTCTGTCCTGTCTCCCTCTCTCTCTCTCTCCCTTCATCCTCTCTCTTCCCTCTCTCTCTCTCCTCTCTCCTTCATCCCTCTCTCTCCTCTCTCCTCTCTCCCTTCATCTCTCTGTCCTGTCTCCCTCTCTCTCTCTCTCTCTCTCTCCTTCATCCTCTCTCTCTCTCTCTCTCTCTCTCCTTCATCCCCTCTGTCCTGTCTCCCTCTCTCTCTCCTCTCCTTCATCCTCTCTGTCCTGTCCTCTCTCTCTCTCTCTCTCTCTCTCTCTCTCTTCTCCTCTCTGTCCTGTCCCTCTTCTCTCTCTCTCCTTCATCCTCTCTGTCCTGTCTCCCTCTCTCTCTCTCTCTCTCTCTCCTTCATCCTCCTCTCTCTCTCTCTCTCTCTCTCTCCTTCATCCTCTCTGTCCTGTCTCCTCTCTCTCTCTCTCTCCTCTCTCCTCTCTCTCTCTCCTTCATCCTCTCTGTCCTGTCTCCCTCTTCTTCTCCTCTCTCTCCTTCATCCTCTCTCTCTCTCTCCTTCATCCTCTCTGTCCTGTCTCCCCTCTCTCTCTCTCTCTCTCTCTCTCTCTCTCTCTCCTTCATCCTCTCTGTCCTGTCTCCCTCTCTCTCTCTCTCTCTCTCTCTCTCTCTCCTTCATCCTCTCTGTCCTGTCTCCCTCTCTCTCTCTCTCTCTCTCTCTCTCCTTCATCCTCTCTGTCCTGTCTCCCTCTCTCTCTCTCTCTCTCTCTCCTTCATCCTCTCTGTCCTGTCTCCCTCTTCTTCTCCTCCTCTACCCTGGATCTTAAGCAGGGTCAGGCTTTGGGTCTTTGAGAAGCGCTTTGAGACAGTTCTGAAAAAATGTGCTATATAAATAAAATTGAATTGAATTATTCACGTGTGCCTCTACAAGTTTGCAGAAAGAAATAAAAGACTGTACAGAACTTGAAAATAGAGCCAAGATGTTGATAATGAGGACAGACAAATGAAGTCATTTAACACTCGCTGCAGTGCAGATGGTGAAACTAATGAAGTGCCTCTGGCACACTCTCTCTCTTATTTATGTTTATGATATTGTTTACATACAGAGTCACAATATGCTGTTGGAAACACACTAACCTGCAGAGGGCTGTGTGTGTTCGTCCGAGGCCACGTGTGCGTTTTAACGGACAAAGCCGTCGGACCTTTACCGAAAACATGGCTGCTTCGTCAAAGATGTATTTATGTGACTCACCTCAGAATTCTTTCTCACATTTCAACCGGTTTTTCAGTCTTTTCAGAATTTTTTGCTCTTTTTATCTTTGCTGCTGTTTGCATGCTGTTACAGTGTGTGTGCTGCCAGATGCGTTGAAAGTGATTTAGAGACTTTACAGGGACTTTCTAGTCAAGTAAACTGTCAGGTGAAGAGTGGCACAGGGTTCAGATGACGTCACATTATTGTTTAAATGAGTGCACAGCCTTGGAAATCTGAATTGCAAAACGTTTTCAGGTAATTTATGTACAAAATAAACATTGCATAATCATGGGAATTTGTTCCACCAGCAGTGGATTTAGTGTAGCAGCGTTTCCTAATGTATTCATTCAGTCGCCATACACAGTTACACACACACACACACATGCACACACAGGACTTCAGCATTAACACCATCCTCCAGACTCGCCTTGGGCAGCTGCAGGAGCAGGGAAGCAGCTGCTGAATTATTGAACAAATCGGGGTCCCAGGCTATGTGTTTATATGATATTGGTAATGAGGCCGCTGGAGATGCTGCCGCCAGCCGTAGAGGGGGAGAAGCGGTGAGATCTTTATAAGCTCTGCTGTGTGTGTTGTGTGTGTCTGTTGGATCTATACAGCACCGATGATGACCTCACTATGCTGCATCATTTGTCTCTACAAGCTCAAGTGGAGTTCTTCTAAAGTGTGTCTGCCCGTCTAAGGATTTGTCCGTCGATATATGATGCATGTATGAGCAGCTCAGGAGGTGCAGAGCTCCAACATCCTCCTCTGGATGTGAGGAGATATTCTATACTCACATGAGCCCGGCTGCTGGTTGAAAGAACGATCTTTCTTCAAGGCACCTGCTCGGATTTCTGTTAAGGCTGTGTGGAGCTTTCTGCACACGCCTCTTGTAGCCTTTTGTTGACACAAGAACGATCCTGTCGGCCTACGCCTGTCTGTTCCACAGCAGACTTCACATCATGCACACATGGTGAGATGTCCTTCAAACAAATATGTTTGTAAAACATTTGAAGCTGAAATAAGCAATATCATCTCTATTATTATTAATTTTGTCTTTTAAATCCATGTTAGCATGACCGTCTATAGTTTACTCAGAAATAATTGATGAATAGCGTCCATAATATTCTCAAGAATAACCTCAAAAGGGCCAAAAAAATATGCAGAACATTTATTGTTCGTTCATCCGCTCCTCCTCTCTTCATCTGCCGTCTCCTCCTAAACTTCAGCAGCTCCAACTCTGGATGCTGAGATGTTTTATCTGGTCTCTTGCAGCTCTTACATACCTCTAAGAGTTTGGACCGACCTGCTTTCATCAAAGTTGAAAAAGATGAGATCCACTCCGTTCCAAACATAGCGATTTTTTGATCATTGTTTGAGTTCAGTCTGTAAGTTAACTCAGCGGCAGCTACCTGGAAGCTGCTCTCTGATGCTAGTTTGGAGCATCAGGCTTATGAAACTCAGAGACATCTGAAGGGATTAAAACTTACAGCTGAGAGAACAAAAGAAAATCAGACGTGTCTTTACATCCCATTTCATCAAGAGCCACACACGCCTTCAGCAGCAGATGTCTGTAAATACAGGCTCGTTCTGCTGGTTTCAGAGAAGCGCAGTTCAAACACTTATTACCTGCCTCGTCTTAAGCTCGTATATCTGTCCTCCACTCCTCTCTGTGATCTATTAAAGCTCCCTCTCTCGCCGCGGATCACCAACCCAAACACAGCGACAGAGCAGCTGCAGAGCTTCAGCCTCTCTCTGTGAGAATCAGCCACCAAGTTCGAGGAAATACATATTTACAGGGACACACTCCAGTGGGTGGCTGTGACCCGTTTCATTTCTCCACGGTGAGCTTCATCATCGATCCTTTTCCTCATCACTCCTCATCCTCCCACTTATCAGGTCCCCTCCTCCCTCTCTAACCTCGGTCCTCTTCCCCCCTCAGTTTAATCTCTGATTTAAATTGCGGTTTAAATATGAAATACCTGAGCTGAAGTCTTTGCAGAGTGAAACCTCTCGAGTATGTAAGGACTTTAACTGTAGCCGAGTGATCACCTGCAGGATCAGACTCCCTCCTGTTGGAGCAGAGAGGCTCGGGGAGGAGGTGGAGGTGGTTTTCTGTGGACACACAGATGTTAAAATGACAGAAAATTTGTTATGATTCAAACTGGAATTAGTACAAATTGTTTGTTTTGTTAGAATTTCTCATCTCATCTCATACTTTCTCGAAGTATGTAAACTTTGGAAACTCCTGGTGTTTTTATAGAGAGGAGTTTAGTTTGTTCCTGCTGGTGTTAAATAAAACAAAGAGCAGAGGAGCCAGTTTCGAGCCCTGAGGCATCCCATAAATCAGACTGGAGCTGCTGACACACACTGTTCATTTCATGAATCGTGCTGCTGTGAAGTCTCAACCCCTCTCCAGAAATAAAACAAGCCTTTGATTTTATTGCAATGATCTGGCCTAATAGTTATAGTAGAACGAACCAGTCTTGTTGTATGTAGCTCATTCTGTAAAAGTTTGCTGTGTTAAAACAAGCGGCTTCACCCTGTACAACACACCAGAACTCACAGGACATCTGTTGGTCTGTAGCCTCGTACTTTGAAAACTTAAAGCTTTGAGTGACAGACGGTTGCCGTATCCCAAGTGGCTCTTCAGAATCAAACGGGTGACGTCACGGAAGCTCTGTCCATAGTTTTTACTGTCAATGTTTAATACACAACTAACAGTACGGTGCAGTTTTGCGCCCCCCTGTGGTGTTACTCTCTTAGACAAAGAAACACAACCTGCCAGAGTGCAGAGATGTCAATTCAATATGTGAACAGAGCCGACCAGAGAATAGCAGAAAGTGGAGAAGATAAAATGGCCGCCAGAGAACAGTTCACATTTGCAGCTTAAAGCTGAGTTTTACTCATCACATCACTCCTGCAGTGAAGTCCTTGTCCAGACTTCCAGTTGGACTCTTTTATGGTCCCGGTCCATCAATCTCTGCACGAACCTGTCTCCGAGTGTCACTGATGAGCTGCACAGATATGTCAGCACATAAACTTCTGCCTCCTCTAATAAACACTCAGATGATGTGAGGGAAATGACGATCCTGGACGTTTTGAAGTTTGTTCTCTCTGCAGCATTTGATGGATATTTGTGCTGTTTTCATCTTAAATGTCATCAAGCTTTTCTTACAAAGCCGACCGTCCACGCCTCTGCTGCTTCCCCACTAATAATATTATCTTGTGATTGGCAGCTGTACTTGAGCAGTGTGGGGCTGTCATCGTGTACATTTCTTAATTAGTGCAGATTCTTAACAGAGCCTGTATAATGGCTGCAGGCTGTGTTGCTGGGAGACATGTGACGCACGGCCAGTTCCTTTTATCAGCATGATTGGAAGGCGATAACTCCAAACACACACGTCAGAAACACACACACTTTCTGCTCACCGCTCTATTATATTATGTCTGAGAATAATCCAAGAAGGAGCTGAACACTAGTTATTAATATCTCAACGGCCAAACATGCGTGGACAGTTTGTTCACACGATTATGGAGGAAATCTATCAAAGCACAAACCAAATGTTTTTGTTTCACTTCCTGTCACATGATCCGTCAGTGTGGGTTCATTGATTCATCCTCTGTGGAAACACAATCATGGCTACGAGCAGTCGGCTCGTCCTCACCTGTAAGACATGTAATGTGTGTGTTCTGATAGATAGACACCTTATTGATCCTCAGGGGGACATCAGGTTTCTCAAGCTGCATCTCTGTGTGTTTATGGGGGAGGGGCCAA